>NW_017277819.1:147417-240661 GCF_001594065.2 Cyphomyrmex costatus
TCTCTCTCTCTCTCTCTCTCTCTCTCTCTCTCTCTCTCTTTCTCTCTCACTCCATCCGGGCAATACTCGAGTTGGTTCTCCATAATCGGCATTCCGTAAGAGATGGAGTGCGAAGACGTGAGAATTTCTTCGCGCGAAATAAGGATATTACACCTTCGTTGCTTCCTTCATGCCGTAATGGCACGATACTCGCAATAATGGATTCGATTAATGCCCGTTTCCATCAATGTAAATTAACTTTAATCCTGGTTCAACTTACGTGTTTTATCTCCCTTTAGTTCTAAAAATTAGAAAAATATGAAATGTAAGTTGAATCGAGATTGAAGTTAATCTGTAACGTATTAGTGGGATCGTGCATATATAAGCTTTAAAATAATGATTTTCGTATCGAAGGCTATTTTTTGAGAAAGTATAATTTTAAACCATGACTCCCATGAAAATTTGCTGCAGTGAATTAGATTTTAGATATAAAAGGCAATAGATACATTAGCTAAAAAAAAAAAGGAAAGTTCGGTGTAGAAATATCTAGGCTTATAATTAATTTAATAAACCAGGAATGTTATACAATGTTATACAAAATATAAATCGATATGAATATCGATACGAAAATAGCAAATATTTCTTATTGTTTAAAAACGGTGTAAATTGAATGGCGAATAGAGTTAACGATTCTAAAAAGCTAATTGCGGTCTCGAGCTCGGATTACCAGAGATTTTCCTCTTCCGGAATACTGCGTGCCGCAGATAAATTCTGCTCGCTCCCCCTCCCCTCCCCCCTCCCCCCCAGGAACACGCCGCAGGGGAGTTTCGGTATATGTATACGAGGGAACGCGCGCGCGATGTCGCCAACGACGGAGGAGCGACGGGGGTTGGTTGCTGGTAGACGACGACGGTCCCCGAATCGGTGTTATACCGGTGGCTGTTTTATTGCGAGATTTGCGGCGTGGCCTCCCCGTGTAACAAGACTTACTGAGATCTTAATAGAATCTGAGACCACCCCTTCTCAGCGAGTCCCACACCACTGCAGAACTAACTCGTTCCTCGTCTATGGTTCCGCGCCTTTCCAACCGCCCCCGTCTCGCCGACCACCCCTTCCTCTTTTGGACGGACTTTTGGAGAGTGAGGAGGACCGAGGTCGAGGGAATCGCGCGGGAAGGGACGAACGGGAAGTTGACCCCGGTACTGCATCCCTTCGGCGAAAAAAGAAAACTGGTGCTTATATTCTAAGCGTATATAAGAGGGGTGGAAAAGCGGACGAAGAGGGGGAGGGGATGAAACGCGGCAAGGGCGGGAGCGATCTGAAGGGTGATTTATGAATATTGCCTACGGAGAAAAGTGTATCGCTACCGTGCTACTACGTCGATTTCTCTCTCTCTATCTCTCTCTCTCTCTCTCTCTCTCTCTCTCTCTCTCTCTCTCTCTCTCTCTCGTCCCTTCGCGAAGACTTCGAAACGATTTCTGAGTGGCGATGCCTTTGGTATACATTCGCGTTGTTTCCGGGAGAAGAGCGATCGCTCGAAACGACCGAGAACGACGGAGCTGTCTTCGTCGACTCACATTGATGAATATTTGCATGATAAAATTGTTTATAAAACGCAAATTCTCGTGTGAGTCTACCCTCAATAACAAAAGTTTCTTCGATTTCTAAGCATTATGATAAAATAAAGTGTTTGTAATATGTGAATATTTACGAACGCATGAAAAATATTGTTTAAATGCACAGAGGTTTTTATATATCTTCTCTTGATAAAATGTTTCTTGGATTTCTAACCATCATAGTGAGATATTTGTTACTTCCAATTATTTTTAATGAAACTAGATACGTTGTGATTAAAGTATATAAAAGAACATATTATGTGGAAGATCACAACCTACAAATCCAAACCTACACACACACTTTTGTATTATACAATATTTTGAGATTTATGCAAGATTTTTTAAAGAAGGAAAAAGTACGGTTACCAAAAATTTTATTGGAACTGACGTCATGCGCGAAATGATAGAAACGAGACTCTTTTTATGATCGAGTTTCGCCCGGCGTATTTCGCTCTTTTGTCATTTCGGTTTTCTCGCAGTTCGGATCGATATTATATTCCCCTTCTGCATGCCATGCCGCGCTCCAAGGTTCACCCTTATCCCGTAACGAACACAATTGGCATCGTCAAGACGATCTCACGTGCGTCTTAATTATACCGTAGTGCGGCGCCGGCCCGGTCAGGAGCATCGAGTTGCAGTGAATATTTTATAGCGGTGGTGCCAACGCGAGACGCGAGGCGTCGCGGCGCGGCGCCGCTCCGCTCCGCGCCGCGCCGTTCCGTTCCGCGCTACGCCGCGCCGCACCGGTACGATAGTCGTATAACGACGCGAGAGTAGGTCTGTCCTCGCCCTCTCTGCTTGTACCCTCCTCTCCCTCCGGCCACCCAACTTTCCCCCCCAGGAAGCTTGTTAGGCGACGCCGTGCTCCGCTATCTTCTAATTGGCGATATAATGATCCTGAAGGATGGAATACCGTGGTCCTGAAGGACCCGAGCAGAGAGAGAGAGCGAGGACAGCCTCTCGCCGCACAGCTTCTCTCGCTTTGTCAAAGACGAAATTAAAATTTGGCTCTACCTTGCTGCTTCTCTCATCGTTACTCGCTTATATATCTTTTTTCGTCGGACTCATTTCTTTGCCTTTATTTCGGCGCACTGTTCGACCGCCGCGCCGCCGCGTCTCCGCAATTTGGAGATCCCCGAGATATAGAGAGAAGAATTAAGAAATAATTCATTTTGCGTTTTCGTCACCAAAATATCGCGCGCACGAGGAAGTCACAATCAGTCGTCGTTGCCCGTCTACGGCGCGGTTTAAGCTCCGGTCGCCGGGGACTATTAATTAATCGACCATTACCTGCATAGTTTGAAATGCACAGCGCGGGAAATAAGTACTCGTTCTAATTACGCGCGCCCTCATTAACCGTAGTAATATAGTAAATTTACAACTTGTAATTATCTCTCATCCGGCGACGACGATGTCGGCGACGACTATGACTACGATAGCTCGCGCAACGCCCGCGATGTAGTTTCGCCTCGTGTTCACCCAATCAGCGAAGGCGGTATATCCGTATCGTTATCGTTGCTCGTCCATTCAGAATTTACGAACAGACCCTTGTAGCGGTGTTGATAGTTACGAGGCCGGTCTCAATTAGTGGAACTTACGTCGCTAGGGTCCAATTAGACGTAGGCCAGCGCAGCTACACCCTGTTTGCCCAAGTTTGCCATGCACCATCCACGCCATCGCCGTCAACCTCGCCGTCGTCGTCGGGGTAGAATCGCCCGCCGTCCCGCAGCTGCAGCGGCACTGGTTGAGGGTGTCTTTTTCCTACGCTAATGACTAATTAGCAGTCTCTCCACTTCATAGTATAATGACACGGGATCCACAGTCTGGGAGGGAAAGAGGGCCGTCGGATCATTATCAAGCCCCGAAATTGCAGCCATGCTTGCTTGTCTCCACCCCTTCTCCTCGATTTCCCCTCTTAGAGGGATTTTCCAATCCGGGGGTATTAATAAACGGACTTCTCTCTGTGTGTAATCCGTCCGTTCCGCCGCATTGTGCTACCGGCGGAGCGCCATATTTTATTGAGCATCTTCGATACGAGTTTCCCGACGTAAGAAAGCGACTTCCGATTGAATTGGCGAGTGCAGTCACTCACAGTTTAGGTCAGCCGAGTACGTCACGCTGACCTTTAACCGTAATAATATATTGAGTCCAGTATACTCCCGTTCCTCTCACGAGACGACTTCACCCTCTCTGTCGCCGTCGCCCTCTTCCTACGTATATCCGTCTACGTATTTGTCCATCCCGCGCACTCTCTCCCCTTTCTCCTCTCCACTCTCGAGTTTTCTTTTACATTTATTTATTTCCTAAACGTCCGTCCCCACCGGCTACTTTATATTTGACATTTTTATTAAACCATCTAGAGCGGCCCTGTGTCCGCTCCGACGGAATCCCCGGGATGGACGGCGGGAAACGGCGCGGCGGCGAGTCGGGAGGGTGGCTTGGAAGCGCGACAGGAGATGCGGGGGTGGATTTCTTCCATATTGCTGTTAGAGCAATTTCGTAATCTCGGAAGGGTGCTCTTTATATTGACCGAATAAAAAGTCGTGTATATTCCGTTACTGATTCCACGATCAAATATCAGTATTCCGACCAAAATTCGTCCATGTTTGAGGAGTGTGCAGCAATTGACCGTTCGCGTCGACACGGAAAAACCGCTCGAAATCAGTTTGTGATTTTACGATTATGCTATCTTAGATGAGAAAACGCGCAGACGAGAAATGTCGCGCAGCGCGCCCGACGTGAGACCGATTTTATCGGCGAAGAATCGAATTTCTCCGAGACCGCTTCCTTGTAGAAATAAAACGATGACTCCTAGTTTTCAGTATCCAAATATAATCCAGCAAATACCGACAACCAACGGTTATATAAATATCGGAAGAATTTTTATTATTAACGTTTTATTAGATATATATATATATGTATATAGTGGTTGTCAAAAATTTTCAGCCAATGAGTACTTTTATTGTGTATTATTCAGATGAAGAATTTTCATAAATAAAGATTTAGTATACAAGTATTTAATATATTTTTACATTTAAAATATGTTCTTAAATTTATAATAATAAAAATGTTATGAATGTATTATAAACTGAAAAACAAATTGATGAAAATTATCGTGAAATGATATTTTACTCGGAAACTTTTAACAATATTTCCTTATTTTAAAAGTGACACAATTGAAAAAGATTATATTTTTCAGAAAACGAGAAAAACTATTTGTCAACTTGACAGACAGTTATTAACTATTCAAATAATGGAAAACAATTTTTAACATTAGCAAATGTCATTTTTGTTCCAACTCTTAAAAATCCAACCTTTTGAGGAGTAGTGTTATTTTTTTAACTTTTTTTTAAATCATCATTTTTAAGTTGTTATGATTTTGATAACGTTTTATGAAGTCAATATATTTTTGATGACTGACAGGGTAATATTTATTAAATTTATGGTAATAACTCGAAAATCGCATTTTTTTAGTCGTGTCACTTTTGAAATAAGGGAGCGATATGTTACCAAGTGTCTTATCGCAGACTGGATACGCGACATTTCCTGTCTGACGTGGCGCATGTTTATGACGAGATCGCTGCGTTTTAAAAGATCTCTGAAAATTCTTGGGGAGATCCGAGAAGATATCGCCGCAGTAAAGAGTCTAATTTCCATAAGACCGACAGTAGTAAAAGACGCCGTAAATCGCGTCGAGCGAAATTCGTTCTTTTGCAATTTCGTTTTATAAGCGATCGAAGTATCGACATTGTCCACGCTGACGACATCCGTCACGAGATAATACAATACTCGAAACGTCGTTGCGTACAACCAACCGATCACTCATCGTAGCAAACAAGCTTCAATATCACATTAGCGTCCGCAACATGAAAAATTAGAGGTCTCTTTGATTTCTTACGAAATTTTTGTACAAGTTTTTAAATTTTGCTTTGCCAAATACATATCGATTTAACATTAAAAGTATCGTTTCTTTAAAGGATCGAGTGATTAAATTATTACGAAAACAAAGAAAGTGATGAAAAACCGAATACTTTATCAGTATTAAGAATATATATATATATATGTATATATACTATATGATTATTGAAAAGTCAAAATATTTCAGACTCCTATCTTTTACATAAAAAATATACTATTATAATACAGCCTTGGCCAATACAGGCACTTTATTAAACATGTTATTTAAAATTTCAGCTTAAAAATTGATTTATGGAAATCGCTGTAAATTATCCTTTGTTTCATAAATTCTGTAATTTATATCGGTAACCAATAGATATAAACAATGCGAGTAAAAGAACTCCTGCAGGTGAATGGAAAAATATAAATGCCTAATATTTTTTACCAAAGCTGTATTAGGTAATCAAAATAGAAATGGGATCGACATGGACCGCTTGGTACTTCTAATGTTAAGAAACTTTTTCTCAACTGCTTAATCTGACATTCCCTTTTGGCAATATAAACTACGGAAATAATATATAAAAAAATTTCATTTTTTTTGTAGATTAATATTTCACCGATTTTAGACACGTTCTTTCATATATATAAATTCATTCGTTTGAAAAACGAATTCGAATAAACTTATGATTGCGACAGGCGAGTAATTTTAATCAACGTACGGATGTGCGAATTCTCGCAGCAACTGGCTCGAAATTTTTCACCGACGCGAATGATTAATTTCACCCTGGTTTTTTTTTTGTTTGGTATTTTGGTATCTGTGCACCGAACTTTTAATTTACTCGCGAGCATCGGCAATTTCGACATTCGCTATTTGCCAATGAAAAGGGTAAAGTAACATCCATTTTTTTATTGTATACATATCTCTCGCAACCATCGCGATCAAATATGATGCATGCGTGGCTATAAGCGTTCGCAAAATACAGAGAATAGACACACGAGATTCTCCTGGTCGCGAATTCATCTATATCTGCGTTCTCATTCATCGGTTGGGTTCATTCCAAGTAATCGATTATCGATCGTGCAATTAGCATTACCGAGTTTTTTTTACTCCGAATCGGGAAAAGGGCTTAAAAACCGTCATCGTTAACCACGTCTTTTCGCAGCGCGTCGCGCACGGTGCTTTTTTTTTAATTCCATCGCGATGTCAATCGGACTAAGGGAGGAGAATCATTAAAAAAAACTAGATCCAGAGAAAAACGAAGCGTACGGGTCGTTTGACGAATCACGAGGCGGCTCTTGGATATACCAACGTGGGAGGCGCACCGCGGGAGGAAACGAGGCGGGGGGGATGATGTTTTTTTCCTCGGCGGCGCCTCTTTAATTTGCCCTCCAATTAACGGACGGGGTCCTATTTGAAAAATACCTGCCACGAGGGCTGGCAATTATACTTCTTCCTTTTTTTTTGCGTCACGAGCGCGTTATTAGCGCTATCCGTCCAACCCCCGCTATCTCCCTCCGTCCCTTGCATTTCTCCTTCTCTACTCTGACTCTCGTTTGCTCTTTCCTTCCGTCCACCTCTCGTACTCTCTCACCTATTTCCTCCATCCATTTTGTCTTAGTGCATGTGTGCGAGCGCGAAGGGATGAGGCGAGAGTGGGCGAGAGCGTATCCGCACGATTGTATGCGTTTTACGTGTATTGCGGAGCACGCGGGTGAAGTGATGCAGCGATGGGACGGGGGAGGAAAAGGATAGGGCGAGATAACGAGATAGAGGAGGACAGATGAGACGGAGAGAGAAAAGGGGTTGGCGGACGGTAGCGAGAGAGAAAATTGGAGTGAGAGAGCGGGGCAGTAGTGCGGTGTGGTGGCTGCGGGTCGCGAGGGGCCAGAGAGGAAAGGAGTGGCGTTTATAACTCGTGCCCGGGTCTCCTGGCTTTGAGAAGGCCAATTAGCAGCATAAAGCTGCAGCTCGGCCCCGAGGCCGAGGATGTTTGTATGTAATAATGGATTGTTACTCAAAGTATCCGGCTAATTAATTAAGCCCCCGCCGCGCGTCCGCTCGCCCGTCGTCGTACTGAACGGCAACGGTGGTGACGGTAGTGGTGGCGGCGGCAAAGAGGGCGAAAGCAAAGTGGGCTGCTGGCCGCCGCCACCCCGATACGTCACCCTCGCTCGCCAAGTGTTACGCGGATCACCTCGGAAGAACGTAACTGCGTTCTCGCGATCTTCGCGCGGACGCAACGACCTAAATCGGATACAATCGCGTTTTTAACTCGACCACCTGGTGACAGCATAAATCGCGAGCAACTCGCGGTAGAGAAAATCAGATGCAACCTACAGAATGGCGCACGAAATGTACTATTTAGTGATTCAATTTTCAGGCCTTAGTAATTTTATATCTATCAGTTCTGCACACTGAGAAAACATTCACTAAATTTTAATAAATATTTCTTTGAATAGTCCTAACAGAACATTTACTAAATGTAAACACATATTTATTAGATACAAGATTTAATTTGATTCAATTATTTTTTTCATTCATCGAAATATTTATCATATGACTAAATATTCCGCTAGGACTATTCAAAGAACTGTGTTTATTAAAATTTAAAAACTTTTCCCTTCAGTGCACTAATTTTGTTAAAACTAAATGTGTTATTAAACAAGAGAAATAATATATTCGGTAAAACGGATCTCTGTGCTTAAATATTTCTATGTGAATTTATGTACATATTTGATTTTACAAACCGCGCGTTGAAATCTTTTTCGATCTTGAAACGCATTTATGAATAAAATCAAAATAGTTATATCACTTATTAAATTGATAAGCAATAATTTTTAATGCTAATAAGCATCTTTTTATGAATATTATTAATCTAAATGTTAAGTAATCTGCGAAAAGTTTAGTGCGAAAAATATTGTTTGCGGAATCAGAAATATAAATTCAGAGAAATATTTAAGCATTAAGATCCGCTTTGACCGCGAATATAAGATTTGTTTCATTTAATTAGATTTATTCTCATTAGTGTACGAAATTCATACTATAAATATGTTATATAGTATTTAAACCATGATGGCATTTCGTACGCCACCTGTAGGTCCATGATTTACGAGAATTAAAAGATATAATTAAAATATATCATTGTCGCTCTCTCTCATTTTACTGCATGAATTTGAAATATAAAATAGAAATTTTACGTGATTTTACACGAAACAAATAAACATCGAATATCAATTACTCATTGTTAACATTCCCAAGTGGGACGCAAAGGTTAAAGTTTAAAGTAGCTCAGTTTATACTACATCTTAGGTTGGATAACGCTTTTAGTTTCCTACTTGTGAGCACGAAATGCGGTTAAAATAATTAGCGTTGTAGAGAAATTTATTTTCGCCCGAAAAATGCTCGCCCAGCGCGAATGCTCCGCGGGACGGTTGAAAGACGGGCTGTTTCGGATGTCGGTAGACGAAAAGAACAGAGAAAAGAGAGAAGAGTGAGAGCGAAACGAAAAAGAAATGTTTTATGCGCCGTGAAAGATTCCGGAGGCGCTCGTGACGTAGCACGTCGGTGCTTATTGGAGTCTGGGTGCGCGAGAACGAGCGGCAGGCACGGTTCCAATTAGCTGCGCTAATTATTGCGTGCTGTCAGCCACTTACGACGGTCGGAGACGCTTGTAACGGGCGGGATACGCGCGCACTGCACACCAAACGTTCACGGTGTGTCGCCCCTTAAAAACACGCGCAGATGCATACGAATCGTCTGAATGCGCGGGTAAGGTTCTCATTAACTCAGGAAATCAAATTTTGAGACGATTTGAAACGACGTCGCATATATATTTTATATATATATATATATATATCGTCGCAGGCATATATTTTTTTCTTAGTCCATGAGTCCCTGTCGCTTTGCTGAGAATTTTTTTCCACTCGTAAGTTTTAGGCATCTAGTGATTCTTTTAAATTCTAATTAACTTAAATTGATAAGTCCGTACAGAATTTGGGACATCCAAATTTGAATCCCGATTGAGATAATATTTTTCACAACAAATTCTGTAGTGTTTTAAATGTGCTTATTGCATCAGTAATATTAAATTCCTTATCAGTTTAATTTGCGATTCAATTTGTGATATTACGTGCTCCAGTTTTAGTCTAGGACTGTGTTTCAAAACAAATAAATAATCGGCGCTTATTTGCTCGGACTGAAAATTCTAAAAACTCACACAAATATTATTAAGCACAACATGATCCAGCTTAACCAAATAGCTCTCTTCACCCATTTGTGTCGAAATTTTCGTTTTTATTTAATATTGTTTATTTTAAATTTTAATGCTAACACCCTCGATTACAGCAACGGGTTTATTTGGACTCAAAGCGAATATTTTAGATAGTTGTACATTCTGTATTATTGGTACTATGAGATTCTAAATTATAGATAAAAACACTGTAAACTCTATCAGTCGTCGTAAAGCGAAGTTTCATTTGCATTCTGTATTTCAAACAGGACAATTTAGAAATCTGATTTAAGTTATTGTAACAAGTATTCATCAATTTAACTAAAACAATGGAATTAAACAAAAGGATATATTAAATTTGCTTCAAACTTAATATATTTAAGTACACACGTTAACACGTGAACGCTATTTAGTTTGAAACTAAGCAATCCAACATAAACACACAGACGTGGTTTGGTTAGATGTTTTTTTTAACTATATGTTTTGTATTAAAATAATATACTTGATATTGGGAGTTAAAAATAGCACAACGCTCATTTAAAGAATTAATTGCAACTTGATCCTTTAATATTTAACAGTGTAATTGTATCAATTGGATTTGCTGTTTCAGACGGCGTTTCAGTTGAGATCACGATGACTATGGACGTGAGCAAATCCGAAACGAATAAAAATGGTTCGACGCAGCAGGAGTGCGCCGGCTGCGGGAAGACAATTACGGAGAGGTAAACGATAACATACAATACATTGTTGCATGCTCTTGAAGAAAACATTTTGTCTCCCGCCTTTTTTTGTATTAATAAATCTGTTATATGTTGATTATTTTGTCGCAAGAACGTAGATATCTCTGTCCGATCTCTAAAGCGGTCCTCTTTCGCTTCGCTTAAAATATTCAGTCAATGCTTTTGCGTAAATATATGTTAAATATCAAGATAAGAGAGGTATTTTCAAAACTTAACGGCCGGTAAGAACGAAAACTACGGTCGGTCCTTCAGGTACCTCCTCAAGGCCCTGGACCTCTACTGGCACGAGGACTGCCTCAAGTGCGGATGCTGCGACTGTAGGTTAGGCGAGGTCGGCTCTACCCTCTACACCAAAGCTAATCTTATCCTCTGTAAGAGGGACTACCTCAGGCTCTTCGGGAACACGGGATGCTGCGCGGCATGTAATAAGCAAATACCGGCGTTCGAGATGGTCATGAGGGCCAGAACGAACGTCTATCATCTCGACTGTTTCGCCTGCCAGCAGTGCACTCATCGGTGAGTGCGAATGACAGTATTACCCTTATTACATTACTAGCTCCGACTCTATTAGCCGAGACACTAGAAATTATCTTTATTATTAGATCCGGTCATTCTTTCAGCGAGATTCTCCTCGTTTATTCTTGTACGTTTTCCTCGGTTTAGACTGTGAATTTGTGACAGTCTTATTTTGAGTGTACTCTCTAAATTTCTTAGAGTGAAATTCCACTTGAAAATTGGAGCGATTAACGAATCGCTTTTTCATTCATATACACCGTTAAATTTATAGTGTTAAGTTATATCTAATTTTATATTTTTAACCGTTTCTGTAGGTCGTCATTCTCTTAGTATATCGTTAATTTAAATAATGCAGTTACTTTTAACGCAAGAAAATATATTAAATTTGATTAATCAAGCTCAAATTTAGTTTATCATTTATCAAACACATACGATAATCGACGTTATCTAGTTGAAAAATAAGTATAGAAAATGGATTGATTTACATTTTGACACATATGGAAGTTAAAAATAAAATAAAATGTTATTTAATTCAAGGAATTGGACGAGCTATTGCTCTCCTTCCATATCTAATACTACAGTGTAATGTGAATTCTTCCATTGTATTGCGGGGTAATTATTTTTATTCGTAAAGAGTGCAGAATCTGATATGCTCTGCATCACTGTAACAGTTGGAAACAGAGCATACATCAATCAAGAAAGAGTTCAGTAAGTGAATCACATTGGTCGTCTTTGATCATCTCGTCGATGTTGTGTTGAGTTGATACTATAGAAATGTCGACAACGTTTTCTTCTATAAAGATAAAATATATTAATAAAAATTTATGTATATTTAGTTTATAAATATATTTTTAGTTAAGACTCCTGGTCTCATACTGAAGACATCTTGACTAATGTTTCACTCCACACGAATGAAGCATTCATTATAGTTGATTAAACATTCCTTATAAAAAGTGAAACATCACTTTTCCGAATGTGTTTTCACTACCAATTGGAGTAAAGCTTCCTTTGTTTTGAGATTTCATTCTGAAGAATTTAGAGAGTAGAAAATGTGAAAAGAAATACAATGCTATACAGAGAAGAGATATTCTATTTCGGTACTATGCAAGCTGCTAGAATTATTTAGAAATCTGCGCTATTTTCTTGTATTAAACAACGGAATGTCGAAAACAGAAACAAAATTCGTTGAGGCTCGTCAATTATTAAAAATTATCGCGCGACGTAAAACGCCGCGCCGGACAGTCGGCGGAAAACTCGAATTGGCTACCTCGCTTCCTGTCCCTCCAACCCCAACCTACCTACCACCCTCCTTTATTTTCTGCTATTCCCTTTCATGGCGATGCATCTTTCGCGTCGCGTGGACACATATGTGAAGACGGCCAACGGTGAAAGAGACTACTAGTCTGCGAGGCAAAGTTGATGGGGAGAGAGGTTAACGGGGATAGGTTGCTTTACAGGTCAGCTGGGAAATCACCCTGCGCTTTCCGCACCATGACCTCTCCTTTCTTTCGCGCTGCCGTTTTCTGGACCGATTCGGTCGTGAAACCTCACGGCACGTCTTCGCGCATCCCACAACTTCACTTCTCCTCCCCATCTGCTAAGATGCGCGATATATGCTATCCACTTCAACCATCTTTCTTTCGGTTTTATCATTATTATAAAGTTTTTTTGTCAAAAATCTTGTTTATGAATACACAGTTAGTTAAGAGATTGATCTTACACTATTAAATTCATAATTATATTCCCAAATTATATCCAATTTGAATTGTTATTAATTATCTTTATAAGCCGCTATCGCTTCTACTCTATATGTTATTAATTCAGCTAAAACAATATAGAGTTAAACAATTAAATTCAAGAAAATATATGAAATTTAAATAAAATTTAGTTTATTATTTATTAAATGTATATATTGATATGGATGTTGTTTACTTTGAAACTAACCATAAAAATAAATTGATTTACATTTTGACACGCATGGAAGTTAAAAATGATAAATGATATTTTTTTAACTCAATAAATTGGATTATTATATTTCGCCTTTGATATCTAATAGTGGTTCTAAAAAAATAATTAAAATTTTTTATCGCTACACAATATTATTGTTTTATGTAATATATAAAATAAGAAAATAGTAATGGATGTAATATATATTTATTTAATTTATTAGTAATTTTGGAAGCAAGGAAAGAGAAAAAATAATATTGTTATAGTCCAAACTATTAACAAAATTAATTAATAGTACTTGTCAAAAACTATTTCTGAAATATATATAACTAAAATATGTAGTTGACAGGTTTTACTTTAATTGATAAAATTGTTACTTTTACCTAAATAATGAAAATTAATCTAAAAGTTTACGAACTGGAATATCAAAGTTATCTATATTTATTGTTTGTGTGTCAGGAGTGTCTTGACATTCCGCGACCTTAAAACTTTGTCGATATATTCGTTATCGATTGACCTCTTTAATCCTAGCACGGTTTGAGACTTTTTGTAATCAATGAGTTATTACGAACTGAACGATGAACTCTGATGGGAGATTAAGCATAGATCCAAATTTTAATAGGTTTTGAATTTCGCCTTTATAAGTTTCTTCTGTATCCTAATACAAGTTTATAAGTTTCATAAGTTTCTTGGCGATATAAAGGGCTTGCTTCAGGGCGAAGATAAACGCTCTTTCTCTTTCTTCGTCTCATCTATACTTTATCTTTCATAAGAGACTAGTTATTTATGTCATAATATCTGAATATCGAGTATTTTCACGTTCGATTGAGATCATTTTCGCGCGTAGGACATTGATATTAACTCTTTTCAAAGGTCGTACAGATATAATATAATGTTGCTCCATGGTGACTTACGAGGTACGTAACATTAAACAAAATCAGTTGTAGCGAATAAGATCAGTCATCGTGGATTTATCTATCAAACTCGGTACGTTATCACCCGTTATTTTTTTCGTCGGCCGTTTTAATTATCTCCGGGCCACGGTACGACATTTAAACAATATGAGGCAACGAGACGAAGCGGCGGAGACCTGTCGCGATTCAATGGCGGGAAGCGTACAAACGACTGCACAAAAGCCAGTGGAGCGATACAATACTGGCTTACGGACGAAGTGACTCGTTTTGGGGGGAGAAGAGGTAACAACGAGTAGGAGAGAGCAGGTAGGGAGAGAGAGAGAGAGAGAGAGGAAATCTGTAGCCGTTCTGTCGGTAGAGAATGGCGACAGAAAGAGAGAACAGGATATGATACAGGAGCCCGGAGGTGGAGGATGTAGTTTGAAGCCAATAGCAATGGTTCGTCCAGGCGTGTGGCAAACGTTGCGCAGCGTCTCAAACAATGTGAACAAAAGAGCATCAATTTTACGTTTTTATCGTCCGGCATTGTCTATCTTCGACAATGCGTCCCGGTCGCGCGCGACTCGCCGCGAAACTGGCCTGTAAGGGGTAAGGGGAGGGTAGCTCGCACGTCAGGATCAAAAACGAATTCGAACGGAGGGGTGTGTAGCCATTGGGGATCCTTTGGAAAGAATCGCGGATGCGTGACATTTGCAGACACAGAGTATAGAAGCCGGTCGACGTTGTCTCGGGGGTTGGGGAGGATACAAGCGAAGAAGGGGAATTGCGAAGAAGTAAATTGAGACGGTCGCGCACTCAGTCCGGTCATTATATTTGTTGTAACAATCGCGTTGCGTGTGTCGCGGATGATGTACGAGCGCAATTAAAACGCGCGCTCACGATAAAATATGCCTGATGCGGAATATTCGGTGCGACCCCTACGCGCCTGCGATCGTGCCGCTAAAAAGCAGGCAGGTTGGTAGGTAAATTTGAAGAGGGCAATTACTCGCAGCACTGCGCGTCCTGTAACGAGACGACTTAGAGTTTGCAATTAAACAGCAACAATTACACGGGGTAACTTTAGACTGTAATAACACAGAATAAAGGGTTGCCAGTGGCTGCGACTAGGCTCCCACCCTCCTGGTTAGAGGATGATTTACCGATGCAATTAGCTCTCTCTCTCTCTCTCTCTCTTTCATCCTCGACACGAATACACACACATACGTATGCATTAGCGCAAGCGCGGGCATCGCGTATTCGCTTCCCCTCCTAATTTCTTTGCTTCCGTCGAATCCGGTCAAACATAATGACTACTCGATTAAACTTTCGCTCTTGCGACTTGGATTTGATATTTTGCCGGTGCGAGACTCAGCACGAAATTGCAAACGATGTGGAATTTCTTGTTCGGGAATAATTGTTGTTTGCAATCAAAATTATAGCCGTAAAGTATTTTTTACAATATTATTTTTGAAAATGATATTAATCGGTCATTTTGCTTCGTTAATAAAAGAAAGTGATACAAATCAAAAGTTTTTTCAGATAATAAAAGTAAATGATGAAAACTAATATATTTTCTGTGGATATATTATACATTTGTAGCTCATATTTGCTTATATTCGAAAAATATCGCATCTGTGATAAGGGATGAAATTTGCACTATTCTATAATAATAGGGTTGTTCATTGCCAGTGTTGCTAATTCTTTAGATGTGTCACTATCAACGTAACAATATAGTACAATCGATCGCGACGCGTTATTGCTCATGCTTTTTCATTATATTTGATAAGATCGCAGCAGTTATCTATTCCGAGGAGACATCCGGATTGCGCTCGCGTGTGTGCTTTCGGCACGACGCGACGCTCGACCTGCAATTTCCGTGATTCACGCCGCGGTGCGTCGAATAAAGATTTTATCTGAGAAACTGACGAGACGCGCACGGCAAGGCCGTTGAAATTTTGATGCGTCGATGCTCGCGCGCAGAAGACGGTATTACTCTTTGAAGACTACGGCCACGTCGTCGGAACGGCTCGTAAAGTGCCCCTTTAACGGGGTCACGCATTGCCACCGGTGGTATCATTTATTGAATCGCAATGTTGCCTTTGCGCCTTTCTGCATCGACCGAACGTTGTCGTCTTCGCATGCTTCTCTCTTTGCCACCTCGTGTCTCCTCGATCTCTCCCCATCCTCCATTGTCCTACAGCCGGGCTATCCTTGTTAAAGATTCAACCGAGTTATCTGAGCATCGTCCAGATTGAAATTTTCCATGCAGACCCGAGAGTCGTTCTCTCGCTCGACTTTATCACCCCATCCCCTCTCGCAAACTACTCTCGGCGTGGACGCTTCATCAACTCGACGTTTCTCAGACATTCCACACATTCGTGATGTAAGATTGATTTAATGCTGCCGCAATCATCGCGATCATGTAACTTTTTCCCTGAGGTGGAAACGCGAAAAGTGAAAAATTCCTCCATTACCTTCAATAATAAAAATTTTTACTTTTCACGTTTCTGTTTTAGGGAAAGAGTTACCCAATAATGAGGGTGATTTCCATTGGAGCTCGTAAAATTTTGCGAAATAGATTTGTAACTGATAACTCGTAGATATAGATTTGGATAATGACTAGTATACACGATGTGTCTAAAAAGTTACGAAACTTCAGGAAAAATTAAAAAACGAAAAAAAAAAATTATACTATAATTACAACTTTCAACATAGTTCTTCCTTCAATACTCAGAACGTTCTTTCAACCATTGGAAATTTTTATAGTACTTATCTTTGTAATGTGCTCATTACATTAAAGATTATTTTGATTTAATTTATCTGGATATATCTCTAAAATATTATCAAATCGTGTCCCCCATTCATATTTTTAATTTCGGAAGTGAAACCCATAAAAAAAGTAATCAATATTATCTTGATTCTAAATTTTATTGCCCTTACTCTAGTTAATTTAGTTTCTCTTGAGACTAATCCCATAAAATTTGTTTGGAAATTCAAATTTAGGGTTGCTTCAACTCTGTCAGATTTGAACTTTGAAACAAACAGTCCATTGTATCATTACGAACATTTTTACAACAAAAAATCTAACGAAATCTACACGACAATTTTCCATGACGTTACAAGCAGTATGTTTCTCGAGATATCACGAAAAAATCGTACAATAAGTAGTCGAATATTGATATTAAAAGTTATTGTGGTTGTTGAAAAAAGATGTTATTTATACACACATTTAGGAAAAAATTAGTCTCGAAACTTTTTAGACAGATTGTGTATACCAGTAAACAACGATTCGTCTCTCCCTAGGTCTACTGTAGTAGCCTAAAGATGTATATCCTATTCTACTATAAACTATAAGAATCATTTACATATAAGAGTCATATACATATTTGATTTACGATACACATAAGCTTTTTATTATGATTTTTGTAGTACAAAAATTTGGAAATTTTGTTAATTTTAACATATTTTATCTAAATTTTACATTAATTTTACACAAGTGGATATATTAGAAAATAACACAAACATTATGTACATAAATAAATTAACATAAAAGATATAACATTAACGCAATTTACAAGCAAACTGTCAAAATATTTTTTTTTTTTCAGATAAATTAACATTTATAATATGTTAAATTAACACGTATTTTTTCACTTTAGAATTTTTGTTTTAAAATACATTATTTTTATGTTATTTGTTTATTTATTCGCGTAAATTGATATTAAGAAATGTGTTGAACGTTAATTTAACACAAAACGTTAAATAACCTAATCACATACATTAAATTAAGTCTCGAATATATTAAAATTCAACACAAAATTTTAACAAGGATTTGAGTGGATCGTTTTTGTAGATGTTTAACATAAATATAAAATATTTTTTACTGTATAGAACAGGGCATCTTTAGGATTTACTTTACTAGATCTATGGAGGACTACATTGTCCATGGTGTACACGATAACTTTCGACCAATGCGATCTCTCCCGTGGACTTTCAAAGAACGAAGAAATTGCTGCGCGTCACGGGCTCCCGGGTGCCATGAAACGTGTCAAAACGGCCATAAACAATGTGATGTATCCCGCGATTCGCAGGGGGATGAGATACGCGTGCGACGAGACGGCGGGAGGACGGCTAGCGAGCACGTAATAAAAAGAAAATTGAATGGAAACACTTACGGAATTGCGCCAATTACGTAGGTGCGGGCGTGCTAGATGCGCTCATGCTGTAATAAAGCGTTCGCACGGCGGCCGCGGCGGCGCGCGGCGGTGGTGGCGAATTTGTTCTCATTGCGATGAACGCAGAGCGAGAGATAAATCAAGTTTTAAACGTTTATGACTTGCTCGCGCGAGCGTTACGCGATGCGCTTCAATACGATGGAAATTAAAACTTTGTAAAAAGGGCTTTTGTCCGGCCGCGATTTTAATATTTCGCTCGTGTTAGTCGTGAATGAAAATATTTCATAATCAGTGCTTGTTGCAGAATGCGCGAATGTCTTGCGATATATTTCAGAGTCACTTTTAGACTTGTAAGAGAAAATTCCTAATTCGAAAAAATTAAACGTATTATGAAACTGATAATACACAAAGGGTGTTCTCTGATATGTAGTGAACTATTTTTTTGTTCCCCGAATTCATCATAAGAAGTTAAAATTAATCTTTAAAAAGTAATTAGGTTTAGAAACAGAACTATTTATATATGAATAAATCGAACTGAATACACGTACAAGAAGCGCCAGTTACACTGAAAATTAGATATTAAACCAATTATGTGTATATACATATATATGTAGTATATTTTAAATAGATTTTGATTTTATATTCATGGTGAATTCGATCAAAAATTCGTAGCAAAAAATTGAGAATTAATTTTACCTTTATGGTAAATTCGATCAGCAAAAAAAAATTTATTATGCATTAAAATATCCTCTATTATATTATATATTGTCAAAGTTCCATAATTTTTTTTTAATATCTGAGGTGAAAATATTTTAGTACTATATCATATAGTTTCTACATTTTCTCTCTGTGTGATTGTAGATAAATGTTGTCGAGAGGTATTAAAACATATTTTTGCCATTTTAATGGTTTTAAACTTATTTTATTTTTCACTTTCAAATTATTATCTAATTAATTATTAATAGAAAGATGACAAGACGCTAAGACATCATAATTGATATCACCCCAACTTTACGTGTTTTAATTTTAATTTTCAAACAGAACTTTATCGAGTCAATGAATCCCAATACGATCGATTTAAATAGACTATCTATACATTCCTGCCGCTATTCTTTGATTATTTTAGTTAATGGCACCCGCCTCCAGACAGTAAAATAGGAGGTCGATACGGCCCAATTCTTTGATTATGATTTTGAACCTTCCGCGACACATATCGCATGACAGAGTAAAAATGCCTGGGGAGGGCGGGGGCTAGGTGGAAAATTACGGGGCAGCGTGTGCGCTGATATCGTTCCACGGCAGACATTTGCGCCGTTTTCGCGAGAAAGGATCGGGCTTTGCGCGGCATTATTCGCGCGCGCATAATGGAAGGCCGCGGGAATGACTGCGCTCGTGCAACGCGATAATTCCATTGCCCGCGCAATTACGACCCAGTATCTGCCTCTAACCAGACGGCCGAAAAAGGTATTCCAAAGCGTTACAAGGATTATTTTCGTTTAAACCGTCGAGAGCATTGCCGTTGGATCCCGGATATTAATTCTTTTTTTCCCCTCCCTCACGTCTCTCTTTTCCGCCTCTCAAACTGCCTCCACATTAATGAGAAATGACTAATGGTGAAATACAAATATGCTTCCATTATATCGTGCACGTATGATGAAACGCAATAGGAATATCGATTGCGATAACGACAAGTATTATTTAAAAATTCGTTTAATTTGATTGTAAACTTTGTTTGTCATATTTTATTTCTGATCTATATAGTGATTTCAAAGACAAAACGTTATAATTATCCGTTATAATTATTCCTCGTGAAGAACACAATTCTCGTCCAATTCTTTGTAGTGTTTATTATTATCACTATTTGATGCAATAATAAACAGCATTAACTAAAGAGTACCTTTACGTAAACGATCACCTGAGGTATTTTTACATCCTAATTAAAATCATTAAGAACATATTGTATGTTATTGATTGATTGTTTTCCAATTTATTAGTATTTGAGAATATGGATATAAATTTAATCACAGTTTTCTAAAAGAAAGTACGTAGAAACAAAACCAACATTCAACAGAATAAACACATTACTAATAGCGGCTTGTTTGTTATGACAGTATTTGTAAAAAAATAAAGATTTTAATATAACGCTTTTCTATTGCGGGATTTTCGATGGAATTATATACTTAAAGGCTCGCAAAGAATAGTTATTAAAAATTAAAATATTAATGTTCATAAAACTGTCGTATGATTCACATTTTTCGCTGCTAGGATATAACATCCCAAATGACTATTTCTAGATTAAAATAATAAAATAATTTTTGTATTTTCCTCAGAAGAAAACTTGACGCGCATTTTAAGAAAATAACCATTTAATTTAAGTAAGATAAATTTACGCTCTATTTCTATTGCTTGTCAAGCGGCAACATATTATTTTTCGTGCAGTTAATCAGTGCGAAATAATTAGGTAAATCCGGATTAAAAGTAGAGTGACTGGCAGATATATCGAGAAAATGAGAGAGAGAGGGGTTGCACGGGAGGGCGAGGGGCGAAGGGAAGCGAGAGGGATAGGTATCCGATTGGAGTGTGGCGTCATTTAGCAGACGACGCGTATAATGGGGGAAACGAGCGAAACCCGGTATAACCCGCGCGCTTGCTGCCAGCACGGCCACGCGCGCAGCAACGCGATAATTCTATTTGCCGTGCGATTATGAGAGTATCTACCCCGAGCCAGAGACCCAGCGCGGCGCGGAGCGGCCGCTATGCCGCGCCGTGTGCCGCCGTGCTCTCGTATTTCGCTCTCGTATTTCCTAGTCGGGGATCAAAGCGGATGTGTGCGAGGCCACTCTCTCTCCCTCTCTTTCTCGTACGCGCGCGAACAGAAACCCTGGTAATAATTATTTGTTCGATACGTTACGATATGCTCGTTATCCAGCGGAACTCCTTTTTCGTGCTCCCTCCCTTTTTCATTTTTCCTCGCCGCTTTTTCTTTCTCTCCCTTTTCCTCCTCACGCTGATCGATCGATCGGATTTGGAGTAACGAACCGACGCGGGGTCGACTGGAGTACAGGATCGAGCCTCATTTGTTAATCGCGTTCAAGTCTTTCTCTCGGTCTTGCCGGAGTCTGCTTAAATCCCATGATGAACGACCGACGAACAATTGGAGTACGCGTTCTTTTTACATTTCTAATGACGTCAAGGATTAACTTCTTTTCCTACCAATGTCTTCAATTGGGAGTCTAATTATCATTGGATTTTTAGAATAAAACTTCGGTAATTTACGAAATGTTCTTGAGAAGCAAATTGTGACGCAGAGGCTGCACTTTCGACGATATAGTATGTTTCGCTTTTTTTACTTGCAGGTTTTGTGTAGGCGATCGGTTTTACTTATGCGAGAACAAGATTCTCTGTGAGTACGACTACGAGGAAAGGCTAGCATTCGCTAATATGGCGTTACAACCCGCTTCATTAGCATACATCAAAAGGCAACTTCCTCCTACACCAACGCCTCCGGGACAGAACATACACCCAGGACACAATCCACTCCAGGCTCATCAAGGTCTGGGGCAGTCGGTGGCCCAGCACAATCATGTGCCCAACGTAAGTGACAACAAACTGTCAAAATGAATGATCGAAAGCAAACTCAAGAAATGAATCAGCGTTGTGAGCGTAAATAAAAATTTGTAACATAATAGAATAATAGAGCAAATGAAATTATAATTTCTCTACATACTCTGTTTTTGTTTGTTAGTTTACTTCTGCCGTAGAACAATTTTTTAATAATTACATCATTGTATAATATGATCTTTTCGTACAAGAGGGTGAAATAGACTTTTTTCTTATAATTTGTGTACACTAAGAAAAAATTCACTAAATTATATTTTTTCCAATAGTATTATACTAATATTTATTTACACGGAAAAAATGAGTTTGCTGAAGTATTTTAAAATTTAGCTAGATCTTAAAATATAGTTTAATATACGTATATTCATTCGTATAGTACTAAATAAATATTTACAAAATAAATATTAACGAAATTTATTAATTGATTTAACTATAATTTTTTTATTGAGTTAGGACTGTCACACACAAAATGACATAAGCTGCATAATCATAAAGCGCAAAGTAAAGTTCCAACATTCCCTATATAATCATTTTGATAGTCTAATAAAATTATTTTCAGATTTGTATCTAGCTAAATTATTAAATACTTCAATAAAATTGTTTTTTTCCGTGTACAATAATAAACACTTATCCAATAAAAAAAGTGATGGTTAAATCAATTAATATATTTCGTTAGTATTTATTTCGTAAATATTTATTTAGTATTCTATTCGAACAAATATATGTATCTTTTTTTAACATACAAATATATATATATTTATTCAAACAAATATACATTTAGTATTTTTTTTTAGTGCACTAGAAAAGAAATTTTATAATTTTAATAAATTTAATCACACTTATACAAGTAGACATGTAAAATTAATATCTTATCTTTGTTCTCGAAAGTTCTCTTACAGTTATATATATCAAATTTTAGCCAAGATAACTATAAATTCAATTATGATAATCAGAATTTACTTTGTTTATACTTCTTGTGTTGATAAAATCGGAATATTTTTCTCACAATCAGTATAGCAATCGGAACTTACGATGATCGCTAATGCAACGTGAAAATGACGTCTCACGTCTCGTGAATCTTTTATGACTTCAGGGTCAAATGTCAGGCGGCACGCCGACGATGAACGGGACGACTATAGGGGTCGGCGGACCGAGGGCACCGGGTGATATGAACAACAACGGTCTGTCTGGACCCGCCCTCGGACCCGTGAAGCCACCCCCGATGTCCATGCAGGCGCCAACCAGCTGAAACGAGGCTTCGCCGCCTCTGAAGAAGCTCAGGTGTCTCAGCGGTTATTAAAAGAGGAGTTTTCTTCGCTCGTGGAATATAATCTGTAGATTCCGGGCAACGGAAAAGCAGATGAAAGGTATACGTTGTACCACTAAGAATGACAGATTGAACAAAAAAAGGGTTGAAAGGGACGATAGAGAAACCGGGCGAGGGATGTGAATAAGAGAGGGAGCGACGGAAATACGTCATACGCGCGAGGAATTGGATGAACTCCGAAGTGGAATCCGAGGCTTTGTGGACAAAGTGATGGGTCTTGGGAGATTGAAATCACTGTGATCGTGGAAAATGAACACAAATTTAATGGAAGTTAATGTTAATACAGTGTAGAACACGCGCGTGGCGCGAGCTGGAGCTCGACACACCGTATTTACGCAGGCATACAGAACGTACACTAAACTCTCAAGCGCATACACATACATACACATACACTCCTTCCGGGCATCGCAAACGTTTAAATGACATCGTAAAATTCTTCAGACGTCTTTCAAGCGTCTCTCAGACTTTTGCGTTGTTTGCCAATGCACGTACGCGTCTTGTAAGATACGACATGACACTTGACACACACATAAGGATAAATTAGATAATTCATGTAAGATATATTTCTTTAGCGAGATGGGAGTGAATGTGGATCTGTGCGAGAATTGCGTACGCGGGTGTGCAAGCAGCGGAGTCGTTCTGTAAATATATGTGTCGTATTCGACTACGCGTAAGTGAGAAAGAGAGAGAACGAAACAATTACCAGTATACGCACGCCCACCGAGATAACTCTCGTCCCACTCGTGATAACCGCCGTCGTCCACGTGTAAGGACGTAGAAGCGCCGGATTCGAAGGAAGAGGGACCTTAGCGAAAAGAGCGAAAGGGACGCGAGGGGTTCTGTAACACGTGCCATAGTCCCGCAATCTCCCGTTTTACAGCCGGCCGAAAGCAGGCATCCACGAAAGGGAAAGGAAACAAGACGGTCATCTTTATAAGGTAAATGTTCCAATAAACTGAATGTGACTGAAAAATTAAGAATATGTTTGTAATTATTGTGTATATAAAATGTTTATCAATAATAGCAAGAAAATGGCAAAATTAAAAGTGGTCAAATATTTTATACCATAATAAGTAATAAAAACATTTAAAGTATTTGCCCACCTTAATTTTTAGATTTACCTATATGAGAGTATATTATTCGATTATCAACAAGTTTCATATTAAATTCTTGGTTTAATGCTACTAACTAATAATCGATAATAATACAACGGATTATACTTTCTTATTAATTCAGTCGTTGGAATATTTACTTTATTTTAGAATTGGAAAAAGAAGAGGGGCAGCGTGGTATCTCCAACTATCTTCGGGATACTCAAAGATTAACGCTAAACTTTCCATCGTCCCGTAGCATCGGTCGGTTTCTTCTTCGTGGCCCTTCTAGTCTCGTGAAATTTCTGTTATGTGTTACGTCGCGAGTTGGACGCGATCGGCTCACGTGACAGCCGATACCAAAGATTAATTAAAGACATTAGGTTAAGAACCCCTCGGAGCGAACGCCGCGGAAAGATTCAGTTTCAGACAGCCCGACGCGTCACGGCGAATTATTTTTTGTAAGCTTCAGCTGCTCTCGACGGCGAAAAGCAGTGGCGGATTATCGTTGCTTGGACTTCCGAAATTCACAGACGATTTAGCAAAGCACGTTATTATTGCGACGATAAAGTATCGCTTATTTACTACAACATGGCTAGAAAAAGTTGTCATCTTCGTCGCTTGCAAAAAGAGAGAAAACATAAAGAAAAAAGACAAAATACTTTTATAATCAATTATTATAAAAAAATTGCATTTAAAAGTTAATATTATAAAATTTAAATTTATTAAAATTCAAGACTTAATAATTCAAAATGTTCAAACTTATTTTCTAAAAAATTTCACTTTTTTAATTATTGTTGCAGCAAATGAGCGATGTAATTGTTCGCCATTGACAATACTTACTTAATTCATATGATTTTAAATTCTCGTTAACGATAGCAAAATAGAGAGAGACTTGAAGTGATTTACAGCTGGAGGTTTTTAAGTATTTCATAAGCCGCCGCTGTCCGAGAGTCGCAAGCTCCCATCGGAGCAGAGCGAGGGGCTTAGTCACTTAGCTTTAACGCTTTAATGCCAAAAATACAGGCGGCGCTTATCTATACCAAACGCCAAACGGCATACATTCGTAATCGTACGGAGATCAGAAAGGAGACCGGCGGAAACGCTCTCTGCCACGTTTGCCGCCGCGGCATTATTAACTGCGAGCTCGTAACGCTATTAACTGTGAGCAATTTCCCGCGACGCCGGAAATACCGGTCCGTCTCATTCCCGCGTTACATCCGGGCTTTCTCTCGTTCGCGGCCGGTTGCGCTTGAAAATAACTGTAATGCACTACTCTTCTATATCATAGGTAGCGACACTTTTTTATTTTGATGGATACTATCATGATTCAGTGATTCGTATTACAAATCTTACGTCCATTTTTACCAATGTAGATTAACTTTAATTTTAGTTTAATTTTATTTTTTTTCTAGTTTTAATAAAGGGAGACCAAATAGTATGTACACACATTTAACTTTAAATTTGTTTTAGTAGCTACCCCCACTAATTCATAAACAAGTGGTGAACATTAAAAGTTTTGGAATTTTTAATTATAAATTGTGCATGTTCGATATTACTCATATATGCGTTAAAAAATAATGTTATAATTATAAAATAATAATTTTTCTACTACATGCATTGCATAATTACATTGTGTACCCGCTAAAATTTTCCAAAGGTTATGTAGATTTGGTTGTGTCGGGGACACGGCCTCTATCATTTCTTCGAGAAATTTGACAAATAATTATTCACTATGCACATACTACAAAAATTGACATCGAAAAAAGCTCAATAGAAACTTTCGACGTAAATTCCTTACGAATACATTAATATTCCTTCGTGCCACTTATTTATTAATAAATATACTAAACATATATATGTAAAGTTAGGCAAAATCCGTGTGTATACTACTTGGCTCTTCCCTTCTAAAAATTAAAAAAAGACAAAGAGTAAGTTAAGCCAAGGTTAAAATTAATCTGCTTTGATATAGATGAGCCTTAATCTTTTTATGCTGAAAGGGACGAAAAATTATCATTACAGTTATTAAAATAATAATTAAAGATGCTCTCTAAATTCGAATGAAGCGACATTCGCTCATAATTTGACAAAGCGCGCGAAATCTGAGAGAAAGTACGCGTAACGGGAAATTAGTTTACATCGAACATTTACAAATTCGAAGAACAATGGATCGAACCCGACGACTGTCGCATCGTGTTAGTACAAAGTCCTGCGACACGGCGGAGGGGAACAGGTCGGACGACAGAGGCAAGCAGTACGGGGCGAAGAGGACACTGTCTCCCTACGTAGGACAGAGAAGAGACGGGGGACGACACTTTCCCATTTTTTATCCATCTGTATATAATATCACTTACCTAGGGCTCTATTAATAATATTAACGACTGCCTAACCCCCGCGAGGGGGGAAGGCAGCTCCCATTACTACCGAGAAAATATAACATTCTTATAAATACAACCTGGTGTATTCCAAGAGCGTTTATCATTTCCAGTCGAGAGGATCTACGACTTGATCTCCGACATACCGACAGATCCTGTGCGCATTCTGCGTCCAGGACGTCGCCTCTTCAACCTTCGCCATCACCCTCTCCTCGGTTTCCAGCTCAGCTTCTTCGTTCCACTCCCCATCCGACAATCTGTCTTTTTTTTGTTGTGCCACGAGGAGTCAAAATCGAGGTAAGTTTGAGACGCGTGGAACCAAATCCGATCGAAGGTCTCATTCAACGCGTGAACACAATGTGGCGGGAACGAAGGGAGTTGAGGCAGGAGAAATGGTAGCCGGCTCTCTCGCGTGGCGCCAAGCTAATACGAGAAGGGTGGAAACGCGATTTCCCTAATGCCCGCCAGCCTGCAGATCCGAATGGTATTATGCGCGGTGAAGACTTTATAATGGGACATGGAACTCCTTAAAACTCGCGGATACGCGCCTCCGAAACGCCGGGCGGCTCCGTTACGACGCGGAAGCGAACCCATAACTGAAAACTTATGCCGTCGCGATTGCGTTACGAGGTCGTTTCGCTTGATGGGCTGTTTCATTTTTAGAATTGCTCGCTGAGTGACCCACAATCGGTCGCGTCATGCCGTTACATCCGCTGTTCGCAATAAAAAAAAAAACTGTCGTTCGGTCTAATAAAAAGCATCGCAATTAACTGTTTGGTCAAAGCTTATGGCAACCCAAATCACGAAATCGCTTTATTTGATGGATTTTACTAGATTTGCAATTGAAGAGAGATGATAAATCGTTATTTGTTTAACGTTCTGGGACTTTCCATGGAGCGTTGAGACATAAATACGGAAATTTAAACATAAAAAAAAGAGATAAAGACAGAATGCGTCTGTATGATACTCTGTTAAATTCATGTCAAATGTCAAATTACATCCACCCTTATAAAAATTTAATACTGGCCAATTACTAAAAGATATGAAATTAAGTTCTTATTTGGAATACTAAAACAACGATGCTTCTAATATTTAAAATAAGTAATTAATTATTGTCTTTCACTATTGACCAGTACTAGATTTCTGTAAGGGCAATTTAAATTATTTTCAACAATTTTTATAGATTGGCATTGTTTCTATTTTATTATATCACTAATTTAATTAAAACAATGAAATTAAACAATTTAATTCAAATACATTAAATTTGACTTAATTTTATTATTTATTAAGTGCATACGTCAGTATAGGCATTGTTTATTTTAAAACTAATTATTTTAAAACACAGAAATAGCTCGATTTATATTTTGACATATGGAAATTAAAAATAACAAAATGTTATTTAACCGAAGGGATTGAGTTACCATTGCTCTTTTGATATCTAACAGTGTATGTACATGGTGTAATTACATTGGGCACGTAACGCTATTGATTTTTTTTCAGTTGAAAATCACACTTTCGGGTTAATAAACTCTACGTCATAATAAATTATGCGATGCAGTTCAAAGATAGCACTAGGAGACTCAGTTGACTTTAATTAATTTTTCTGGGAACGGCCCAGAAGTTGTTTTAATTCGTACTCCACGCTATTCATCGGTGAAGATGCTATCAAAAATAATATCCACCTTTAATGCGTTTTGGCCGGAAGGGGTTAACAATCTCGGCTCGCTTCCGGTGCGTGCCCGAGCGAATTAATCCGACGTCGCGCGAGTAGCCGCGACTCGTCATCTCAACCCTCGAACCACCGCACCGCTGCTACCAGCACCACCACAGTCCAGCACCAACACCATCGTCAACGTCCACGTTCAGAGTCGCATTAATCACGTTGAAGGCAGACGGGGGCGGCGGCGACGCAAGGGGGGGCCAAGGGCGGTGCGAGACTAGAAACGAAAGGGAGAACGGAACCCCTTAAAATAATCTGGCCCGAAATGAAATCAGCCAAGGCAATTTCCAAACCCCTCTCCTCTCTCGCATCCGACAGTGATGTTAACAGCGGTGGCGGTTTTATCCGCCCGGCCGGCGGGCCCCATCCTTTCCCTTTCTACCCCCCTTGTCCATCCCCCGATTCCGTCGCAATGCCACCGACAAATGACGATGCGGCGGCAACCCCCTCGCGGCGACTCACGGAATTAAAGATCACGAGATAAGGGTGTCATCCTTCGCTATGCATTATGTGTTCGGCAAAAAGCTCGCCCCCGGGCCATCCCGTCGTTTCACTGCCCTTATCCCCCTGTACCTCTCTCTTTCTGCTCTCATCTCTCTTTTCGCTGCTTGTCTCCTTCTAGCACATGTTTGTTTCGGGCAAGAGAGAGAGAGGGAGAAAGTAAAAAAAGTGGAAAGATGGAAGAGTCCAATTAATCTACTTGGTCCATTTTCCCCTGTTAAAGGCATCTCCGCTGGCGTTCTTCTCGTATCGACATTCTTCTGCTAAAGACGCTCGTCGTTTCGTGTACAATGTAGATAATGAAGAGAAACTCAAATGTCTCACGAGGTTATGGAGATTTTCTCGAAAACGATTTCAACGGGATGTACACGAGGATGCATTTCGGTTATGATCCGTACATCCTCTCTCAAGTCCGAGTGAATGAGATTCTGACTGCGACCGGGAGTCGTATTTCAAGTTTTATTGCCATGAAAACATTAAGCGGCTAACACTGAATTCGAAGACTAACTTCTAAGGCGAATCGAAGTTTGAAAGGCGGATTGCCAAAGTAACGCGATAACTGCAAAACTGTCCTGGAATTTATTAGGTGTAAATAGTAAAATACGAAATACTTTTATAGGAGAAATATGAATACACTCAGAGAAGAACAATGCCAACAACTATACAGGTGTCTATGTACAAGTTTATATTACGCAGAATTTCTTATAATAAATGTGTCAATAACCTTAATTTTAAACTTAAAAATCAAGATGGTGTTATTATACTTAAATTACTTTTGCCTAACCCACGCATGTAATTGAATACCATAAACTATTTTATGATAATAATTATAAAATAATTTATTCAACAGTGTACATTAATTCTAGATATAACACTTGTATAGTTACTACCAATATGTTTTTCTCTAAGTGCAGTATTAAAGTAAAAATTCTGTCAATATACGATATTATAGAAATTTATTGATCTTTACAAAGAAAAACTATTATGTGGCGCTGAAAGAATGTCATATTTTTGAAGCAAGGAATAAAATAAAATAATGAATTACAACAAGTCTTACTTAAGAAAAAAAATCATTAAATTAAAAAAAATAGTTCCCATCCTCCAAAGATTAAACTGTATTCAAGTTGCAATCAACGGTCTTTTTTGAAGATAAAGGTTTCAAAATATTATAAGTAAGATCAAGATTCATCTACCTTTTATCATCAACAGAACTTTTATAATAAAATGTCTACTTATCTCGATTCTACTTGGTCATAATATTTTTCCCGTTTAAAAAAAAAGTTCTAAAAAAAATTAACGATTTCATTTGAGATGAATGTTCAAGAGCAGATCGAGATAGAAAGTGAGGGAATCGCTTAATATCGTCGACGAAAATCGAATTTCAGGGGCCGTGTTCTGAAACATCCTGAAACAATCACACGGTTTGGTCGTTAGTACGTAAGAGCCGTACACAGACAGAGAGAGAGAGAGCCTCTAGGGCTTTTGGTTCGGGTACGGGAGTTGACGCCGTAGGGCCGCGTTATGTATAGGGTGTACCGAAGGAAATAACCGTCATCTGTATTCGCGATAACATCGTAATTGAATGCGGTTGACGGGGATTTGCAGCGTACGACGGCCGACCACCGGCGGCCCCCGCAAACGGTTCCCTTCCATCGCGCTCTTGCAGTTCTTCCTTCGTCGTACCCTACTCTCTTTGCGCACCCCTCACCGATAATCCTTCCTTTTCTTCCTCTCCTTCGCCTTATTTTCCTCTCCTTCGTTTTTCACTGACATTTTTTTATTCCCCATTCTCGGAGATGAATTTAGAAGACGTTACAGTTTTCGGAATTATATTCCGTACACGGAAAGAATTATTCACTGAACTAAAATTTTATAATATCTAAAAATTTAGTTAATTACATGCTCTGAAAATAATTGTTTGTTGGGGTATTAAAATATCTATGTATGTAGAAAGCTCAAGCATGATGAACAATGTTATAAGATATTTTGATATTCTAATAATCAATTTGATCATTCTACATAATTATCTATCTTGATAGTCAATCAAATTATTTTTAAATCTGTATTTAACTAAATTTTTTAATATTTTAGCGCAAAACCGTTCTTTTTTTATGTACGATAGAGTAAACAAATTCTAAGGAAAAAGTTGTAAATTTTCAGTTAAAATTATTTCATGTTAGGGGGCGATAATTAAAAAAATTTTGATATAAGTTAATGTTTTTCCCCATGTTCTTCATTTCGCAGTTAATCTTTTATCGCGATCTCGTCAGTTCTCCCGTTGTTTACCTTTTCTACCCCGCTTTCTCATTCTCATTCCACCGTTTTCTTCCTTCCCTCCTTCTCTTCCTTCGATCACTTTTTATCTTCTGAGAGTGAAGCATTAATCATATCAAGGCGCAGGAAATCTACTTCGATATTTAGGGTGTGTCGTAGTATTGTCACGTGTGTGCACGCGTGCGTTGGCACGCGGGGGAAATCGAGGGTGTCGGAGGGGCTGGTAGTGAATAGCGATACGACGATAGCATAGAGAGGAGTAGGTAACAAAGTTTATGAGGGAAATTTCGGAAAGGAGATTCTACGAGAGCTATTTGATCGTCATTTTCTCGTCGCGAAACGCTCGTCTGGTGACCTTTCCCCGAAAAACCGAACAGTACGAGGCAAATGTACCTTACCAGATGGATTCAGGTCAATATGTCTACGGTATTTTAATTTTAATTGTGTTTAATAATTTATATCTCTAAATTCATTTCCTTCAACGTAGACGGTACATTATGTATACATTACGTTTTAATTCTTTGCAAAATGGTAATATATTATTTCATCGTTTTTCAACGTAAAATAAAGTATAATATAATACTTTATTATTTGAAAAGTATAAGACTATACAATTATAAAAGTATTCCATACCGAAAATCCTTTATATTATAAGTTCGCACGTGCCAGTATATGTCGAGAGATTAACTATAACTGCCATGATCGATATAATAACATACATAATAATAAACATGTTTATTAATCTTTTAATGTATTTTCAATTTTCATATACGATAGCACTGGACAATGCAATCGGATAATTATCAAATGTTTCATATCATTTCTAATCTCAATCAGTGCTGAGATTAATTTTTCCTCAACGAAAATAGCTTTTGTCCCCTGTTCTGTAACTCTTAACAATAATGTCGATATCGTTATACTGTCAATTTTTACATATATAAAACTAGCACAATGACAATGTAATAACACCGATACTGTCGCGAAGAGTTACAGAATAAAAGTCTTTCTACGAACTCTTTCCAGTAATCAAGGATCAGAAATAGAATTTTAAATAAGAAAGGAAATATGTAAATGAAGTAGACTATACTCTTCATTTAATTCTAAGTGGATTTTAATATAATCAGAAGACACGGCAGTGTCTTGGTGCTAATTTTAATTTACCTAATTACAAAGATTATAGTATCAAAATTATATAATTACAATATAAAAAAATGAAAAAGCATGATAAACGAATTGTCATGATATTTTTGATAAGCGAAGATCATTCCCTACAGAAATGTATATAATATTGGCGAATTTACTACTGAAAGACAGTAATTAATTGTATACTTATGTGAAGTACTGAAAGCATTAAACAACAGTATTTTCAATACTTAATACAAAAGTAATTCATTACTTTTTTTTCAATATTAAATTGGCCAATATATTTCTGTAAGAAATTATAATTAAAAGAATACAATGGTGAAAATCATGCGATGGTTTGGATCATACTGCACGACATAAATACACGTTTTGCCACGAAGGGCCTTTCCCGGCCCTCGAACAGCCTCGACTGTTGGCATTCGGCCCGATTAATCCCGCCGCGAGATCGGAAAGAGGACGGGGCTGCGCGTATCACCGCTAATCAACGTAGAAGAGGTCGTTTTGCGATCCGGGATAGCGATCCTTGCATGCGGAATGCGCTGATGGGAAATACTTGTTACGTCGTGGCTACTGTCACGATCGCTGATTGGCGCATGACCGTTGGATTTCGCGCTTTATTAATGGCCGTCCGACGTCGTCCTTCACCCTCGCGCTCCCTTATCCCAGACACGGGATCTCCGATCTGGATTCATGCCTTTCGCCCTTTCGGTATCGGCTGTCCTCCGCTTTTCCGCGGCGCGACGTCCAACGCCTGTGCAGCCAAATTATTTACGGAATCTCGTTTTTCGCGCCCTGATTTCGTCCACTACGACTCGTGACGCAGATCGCGCGGGCGAGATTTTATTTTGAGAACACATCGTGAAGATCGATCGTGACCGCGCGACTCCAATATAACTTCGCGATTTAACGCTTCTCTCTACTTTCTCAGAGGAATATGGAAAATAATGTGGCAACAAGCTCCTCTCCCTCTCGCGTTTGCTAAATGCATTATTTTACAAATGTTGTTTTACAATTCTGCAGATATATTGAGATTTGAAATGATGTAAAACAGTTGATAATTATCCATTTTGCATTGTACGATATTATCGTATAAGGTGAAAATTAATAATACATCAAAGGTTTAATAAACATGTTTATTATATATGTTTATGTCGATCATGGCAGCGTAGCTATAGTTAATCCATCGAGCATATATGCAGACTTAGATAGAATACAGCAGGATATACGATGTAGAATAATGTGGAAATAATTGCTGCGCACGCGAGAGAGACTGATTGAACGATGTACATATTAAATTGTTGCATACTATTTCCTGATAATCAATGCAACGATGCGTTTCTATGTCCGATATAATAGCATCGTTATATCGCGGTTACATAAATCAGTGATGAAGTCCAAACTGTACATGTTCGATGCTTGTAATATTCCGTTTGCCGGATTTCCACAAACGCGCGCGCACACTGGTAGAAAATTATAATTATGCAAGCTTCGATTGCGTAAGCCTATAAATGTATATTGTAATTGTCCAACATTTTCATCATAGCATTGATTGGTTATGTTACGCAGGCCGTCTCAGACCTGTTGTAAAATATTTTCCAGCTAAATCCAAACGTGAATTCGATTCGGAAAATTCAACCTCGTGTTTGCATATAAATCAGCTACAAATAATTGCTAAACTAAAATAAATTTGAAACATCGTTTGCGCTCTGCTATTTTATTCGACCTATATTTATTTCTTAAAATGTTGTAATTCTATTCATGTGAAATTTCAAATCTTTTGGTTTTATCAATCTTTCATGTTTTACTCTCTGGAGTTGACAGTGAGTTTATTAGACTCAATTATAAATCTCTTCGTCAACAATGACAAATAATTCAATTTTCTTTATGTTGGTTACAAAAATTTTGATTATTGTTATTATATGTATACTCACAAGAAGAGGACACAGTTGACTCGCGCACATCACGGATTTAATTTCCTTCAATGGTGAATTGGCATCGAAAATAAGTTATGTTCGAGTATTTAGTTGAATGAACCTTGTAAATATTTTAGTATTTTATAATATGTGTGTGAAAGGACATCATATTATACTAATTATATAGAAAATTGGATCTGATTGTGAGTAAAACGGGTTAATTTTCGCACATAATATAGCTTATAGAATATGAACAAAAAATATCGTATTTTTTTATATAGTTCCTAATTGTTTTTTTATTACAAAAATTCACAAGCATTTGCATCTTTATTTGAATCTTCACTGGCATTGAATCTTGATGAGGGATTAGAATTAATACAGCCGAGTGGAAACTCATGCTGTACTGAAGAATGTGGAAGACTAATTTCTTTTTTGTATTTCGTTAAAGATTTGTCCAAATGCAACCGAAACGTTCGAGTTTTTAACAGCAAATTAAATATGATTTACATATAAATTAAATCATGAAAAAAAATTTACTTTTTAATTTTTTGCGCACAAAGTACCACGCCGTACTCTCATTTGCCCAACTTTACAAACCTTTGTTAAAAAATATCATAGAAGGCTCAATAATGGGTAGTGTTTGAACTATGTGTAAAACATGTGCTCACATGTACTACATGTACAGAGCACCTTTGGTACATCATAGCTTTTAGTTAAAAAACTATATATTACTGAGCCTTGTGTCTGTGACATCTTTTGTTTATCACATTATGATCTATGTTATGTGAAAACTAATTAATTTCACCGGGATTTAATTTTCTATATAATCAGTTCGAAATCTTTTCATGTATTAAAAAATATTTGCAAGGCCTTCAACAAAGCACTCAGGAACGACACAACCTACTTTATAGATATTTATCATATTAAATGAGATCAAAATCCGTGATGAATTTATTGTGTCCTATTCTCTTTTATGTCATTTTGGTTCCTTGAAATTAATTAGTACCTTTTAATTATATAAATTGAATGAATCTTACAGATCTAGCAGTAATAATAATGTTACAAATTTTGACATTAGCTTCAGAGGATTAAGAGTAAATAAAATTTGTGTGTACAATATGAAAGAAATAAGAGTGTGCGCAGCTAAAATTATTAAAAATTCTATACCTGTCTAATTTTGAACTTAAAATATGAGAAATGCATAGGATGATAAAGAGTTAATCGAAAATTCAAATTTTATTGTTTATTCATATGCCTTTGAATCTGGAGACACGGTAGTGTCTCGGCGCTATAGAATTAACATCGATCGCAGATAATCATGCGTAAACAGGAAGGAGGGATGTTAAGACCAGACCAACTTCCTTACTCCAATTCTCCGAAGTCTCGTTTATCGTATTACCAAGTACCATTCGCAGGGTAAGAGCTTTACCGCAGCGAGGATAGTCGTTCGTGGCTGCTGCAGAGGATCTCACGCGCGAGGATATGGGCCGGCGAGACAAACTAAGAATATTACCTTCGGGAATATATACGGACTAACGATCTACCGATGCGTATTAATAGTCTCGACGGTGCTAACTGTCTCGCCACTTAAGCGCCGAAGTCTAGCGACCGAGTATTTATGCTACTTCGTAATGGTCTCTCGACGGAAGTTCTCGAGAGGGACCCATCGAATTCTCTCGAAAATCGAGGCATTTGATATTATGATGTGTAAATAGGAGCTTCTACAGGCCTGAAAATTATTTAAAAGTTTTCTGTTTTTGAGTACGATTTTTCGTAGCAAAACCATTAAAAAAAAATAAATAAAATAAAGATCCAAAGTTAAGAATTAAATTCATTTTTATCCAACTGATTTATTTATTTTTTATTGTTTTCTATTAAAAATCCTTTTAGCAAATATTGAATAATATAAGTGACAACATTTAACGTATAATATTTAAATATCAAGAAATGAGAAATATTCCACAGACCCTTCTCTCTTTTTTAAATGTGTTTTTTAGAAATTAGATATTTCTATTTCACCACATAATTGCGGCACGGAAATCGTTCTAACTTCCTACCGCAGATTTTATTGTCTGTAAGTGAATGGTAGTTTGCGTTCATCGTTCTCCCTTGCTCTGCTTACCCATCCATTCGTCACTGTTCCTTCAACCCCTGAAGACGGCGGAAAGGGAGGACCATTCACGGATTTTACGAGGGACTAGAGTCGAGTATCGGTGGGCAATTATCCGCGAAACAAACAGGTCCGCGAGGGAAAGTCTAACGACTGCCGGGGTCTTCCCGGCGATTACCTCAAAGCAAACCGCCTAACAAGACATTGTTCCGAATAGCTTAGCCATTCCTCTCCCCACCGCCTTCGACCGGGTGGCTCTTTTCCGCCCTCTCACCCACTCTCGCTTCCACGTGGAAAAGACACCACTCCACCAAGACGAACCCAGCAGTTAACAACCCTGGTTTGGTGACGGTCGTTAGCAACCAACGTGGTTACCTCCCGCGCCATATTTCGAACTTAAATCTATACGTAAAGCGCATCTCGTCGAAATCTCATTTAACAATACGATGCATTTCAAAATACAATATGGACAGACAGAAAAGACTATTCTTAAATCAATATTGTAATATGCTTATATATAAGCAAAGATATTGTAATCTTGATTCAAAGATTTTACTTTTGATTTGAATTTGTGTTCATGCAAATATTATTTTGCACTCAATTTAAGACTTACTAAAAAATAAAATTTTACATATATACAAATTCAATTAAATTGAAATTAAAATTTTTGAAGCGAGGTATTTCAAAAAATTTATTTTTAATCGCAAAAAAGTCGTTAAATGTCAAAAGAATATTATTAGTAAGTACGGAGGTAGCATTACCTAAAATTTCAAGAATTTCCCAAAATTTCTAAAACTGTTTTCAAGACATCTTTTAGGTATATACATGTCGTTTTGAGAATTATAATTTCTAAACAGTTTTGTGCAACAAAGAAAGATACGTCACTTCGCTCTGCCATATTCGCATTTATGACTTCGAGTCTTTTATAGCTTTTAATTTTTCGAAGGTATTTTTTTCTGTTTTGAAAGAAATTATGGGTCTCTATTGGAGAATAAGAATGGTGTCGGATGCTCTGGCGGGACATTAATACTGTTTACGAAAGCTCTCATATTAGGCTCGATAGAATGGATACGCCGGAAGAGGGAGATTTTCCACAAGAAGGATTTCGCTCCTTGTCTATTCCTTTAAGAAGTTCCCGTTGCTATATTTACTCAAGTACATATATATATGTTAGCGCCATTATCGCCATCCGCGATAAGGTCTCCCGGGTGATAATATATTCTGGCAAGCATCTCGGGAAAAAAATACAGATTAAGGCTCCTAAGCACGGATTTAACGCTTATTTATACTCCGCTAAGTACCGGCATTACCGCGTATTACGATCCAAATGGTCGCTCGAACTTTTTCACTGTCACCTGCTTCGAGATTTTCGCCGTATTTTCCACTCCCTCCCTCACTACCGCTCCCTCGAACGACGAATATTTTTTTTCCCCCGCTCCTTTCTCTCCTCACCTATTCGCTTTATCGCAAATGTATATTCGTATTTACTCAAGTTTAATGCGTAGTGTATTAGCGCGTTGATACAATTATCTTGATTTTCATCGCAATATACAAATTATCACTCTTAAAGATATAATAAAGCGTTCCTCCCAGGACGATGAAATCCATCTTAAATCGTGAAAGTAATTATCGTCTACGTTACTACATGAAAAGAATAATTTTGCTAAAGTATCTAAAAATAAAGTTTTAGTTAAAAAAAAAATATAGATCTGAAAATAATTTTTGTTAGACCATTAAAATAATTACAACACCGATAGGCAATACTTTTATTCAGTAGATAATTTTGGCTGCATCTCTCTCTCTCTCTCCCTCTCTTAAGTATTTTTATGCAAATTTATCACAATTTTCTAGTAGCCGGAGCCGCGAACGCCGCAGCAGAAAATAAAAACCGAACCAATATTAAACCAGCACGTGATATTATTATTATGACAGTGTTTCTAAAAACTAAAAATTTTTATTAATATATTTTTTATTGCGTATTTTGATGGAATTTCATATTTAAAGGTTTGTAAAAAATAGTTAAAAAAGAACTTAAAAAAGAAAAAGAATCTATTAAACAATATTCATACAAAACAATATATCTTATAACAATTCAGATTTTCTCGCTCCTGCTAAGGTATAAAAACTTTCCAAATGATTTTTCTTATATTATTATCTATAAGAAAAGTGAAAATTTGTTAACAACTTATGTTATGCAAAACTCTCGAGCTGAATTGTTAGAATGTCAATATCATGTTTAAGTTTCCTACATAATTAAATAGACCAACGAAATTATTTTCACAGGCCTGTATCTAGTTAAATTTTTATGTACTTGAAGCAAATCATTCTTTTCGTATACGTAATTTTCAGAAATGTGGTTCTCTTCGCCTCTCGAGTTACAGCTATCTCACACGGGTGCACGTTTCGCTGTTTCTTGCAGTTCGTGCCCTTAACGATCTTGGAATACCTCGTTTCCTCTGTCTTCTACGAGGCGTACGTATCCCTCTGGTGTACCCAAGGGCTCTTAATGGACGATGGGCGATAAGGGCAAACGGCTTACGAGCCCGTCAGATTCGAAGCACCGCGATTCCCGCCGCGTCTATTCACTTCGAGTTCCCTACCGCTCGTAGATTTTCTGCTCGCGTTCGCGGCTCCGGCTACTTGGAAACATTTGATTTCGATCACCGCGAAGCGGCTCGGCAATATAACGTCGTTCTTTACGTCGAGCTTCGGTCTGGTCCGTTTGAAACTACGCGTACGGCACGAAAGCACGTGGCCTCGAGTCTTACAATACTTTGTTACTACGTCGTTAATTTTAACACCCTCTACGTGCCGGCGTTTTTATCAAGTTTTTCACATTTGGCCGGCAAGAGAATTAGCCGCGCCTTGTCAGTTTGAGAAAATGATCGAGTTTATGGTGGCGGCTTGGAACGATTTTAGCTTTGGAACGATTGTATTATAACGTGCTGCTCTGTTTTAATAAGTCCACGTAGACATTATTGAAATTATTGTATGTTGGTTTGGAGAAAAAGTCCTTTTACATATACATAAAATAATCCTTCACCAATCTACCATGTGTGCGAAATATTTGTTGCAATTATATCATTTGACAGAGCAAAATTTCAGCTTTGAGAATCTGTTTTTTAAATTGCGGTATGATTTTTAATGGAATTATGAGCATCAAAATCAGAATTCTCCTTTACTTAACTCGCGAATAATTCAGGAGCAAAAAATCGTAGAAATATTTTTAAAAAACAATTTTGCAGGGAAAGCTTCAAGCTTTCACGGTAGATAGTCGAAAATTTTCGCAATTTTTGGAAGGTGGGAGATGTAGAAGCATCACAAAATAAAAAAAAATTTCATCTTTTTTAATTCATAGTTTTTTATATGTAAAAAATTAAAACTCACAGAAACTCAAAAAATATAGTAAAATAGAGATTTCAAGCTTTAAAACTCTTTTTAAGTTAGATTTTGTTCATCTTTATTTTTAGTTATATACATATTAAAAAATATTATTACTATGTCGAACTTACTCATAATCAACTTAATGTTATAACAATATCTGTTTTTTTCTTTCTTTACACTTATACGTACATATGTATTATATGTATTCAATTAGCGCCACTTCAAAATTGAAAGATATCAACATGTATATGTATATGTAATGTTATTTTCTTTTGTTTATTTCAGTTGTCGCACAAGATAGTATGCAAAGTTTAAATATACTGTATATAGATAGTCGTCATCATCGTCGTCGTCGTTCCGGGACGTTCCGAAACGTTGCGGGACTTTGCGGGACGTTCCGGGACGTGGCGAGACATTCAGGGACGCCTTGTCCCGCGTTTCTCTTTCTTTCTCCCACTCATTCCCTCCCTTCCTCCCTCTCTCCCCCTCTCAGTCTCTGTCCTCACTCTCTCAATTTCATTTATTTTATTTATTTTATTTTTTTATTAATTAATTAATTTAATTTAATTTATTTATTTAATTAGATGAATTAATTAATTTATTTTTTAATTTCATTCATTTTATTAGTTCGTTTCATTTTTTACTTAATTTAATTTAATTTTTAATCCATTTTTTAAATGTAGACATTGTGAATAGGAGCTTAATGGACAAAACGCTTTACATGTATGTGTCACACGTACGACTGAAAAAAATCTTGAAATGCTTTTCTTCTTTTCTTGAATCCCTTTTCGGGACTCGATCTAGGGAAATCTCGGTACCGGCTGCACTAATATTATTCGGACTGGTCGCAATCGAAAGATACCGATTATATAGTAAAAGTGTTTTTAGATTTTTGAATTACGGTTTTCATTTCTAAGTAATTTTAATCTAAAGTTTGTCGATGTCAAAACTCCAGCTAAAGCTAGCGGTAGCGTCGCGAATTTGGCAGCGATCGACATGAACATATACTATACACGATGCCGTTCACGCGTCAAGCGATCATGTCAAGCGGTTATATTTTTATTTTATGCACTTGGCGTAGCGACGCTACCGCGTCGTTTGATACATATACATATAATAACGATTTTCTACAATAGCAATGATGTAATGTGTGTGTTTTATGACGGTAATGACAACTAAAAGCTAATATTGGAAGTGACAATCGCTTTTGAAAAGTTACTTGTTACCATTATTGAAAATATCAACTCATTATACTTGTAACGTGTTGACTTATTATTTTTACCCGTTACTTTAACAAGTAAAGGAGTTAACTTTTTTCAATAAACAACGCGTGATGTTGACGAGATATTTTCCAAAAATGACGTTTTCCACACCTTAGCTTTCAACTAATTATCGTTACATACAAAATTGCATTGTTATTATCAAATTATTATAAAAAATAATGATAAAAATAACGGCGTTATAATAATTTCTAATTCTTGATAATATGTTACAGCAAGAATCTGGATTTATCAGTTGACAACGAGAGGCAAGACACTAGAGATATTTTATCGTGATCAAGGGGACGAGGCCTAAAATCGAATTGCCCGCACGTAATTATTCGGTCTCCTTAGCGTAATCGCGGTAAGATTATCGCCTATCTTGCGGCTCGATTCGTCGTCGTTAAAGGGAACGCTTTCATGTCACCCAGGGGAGCGTGTTGGAGACATTATGGCTGGTAGGCTGTCGGAATTAGTAAGAGGTGAGACGATGGCGACTTGATTCGATCTATTATATTATTGCGCCACGCAAACTATTCTTTAAATTTCGGAAACATTTATGTAAATATTAATTAATCTGCGAACGTAAATATACGTATATGATGCGAGAGTCGTCATAGATCGTTCCGCATAAAGATCATATAGATTAAATCGATATAGGTCTCTAGATGGTAGTGAACAGATCAAATCGTTATCCTGGCCGTCGTCTGCCGCGTCAGGTCCGCGGAGTAAAATGTATTCGAAGGGTTATGGTTGGCCATCCACTGGGCTTATGGACCGATCGCCGCCGATGGAATCAGCGTTCTGCCTACCCCTCCCATTCCGCTGCTCATAATCAGTTTTAGATTAATTAAATTTTACGGCCGCTATCGTCGATAAACATTAAATTTAACGGGCCAGTCCTGCCGAGGCCGTTACGGTTCGTTATATGATCTCATACGCGCCATGGGCGTTCACTTGAAATACCAATGTTTGCCACGGATGCATTTTTACTTTGTCAGCGATAATGTATTGAAAAAAATCAGTCTCGAGATTTAATGGAAATATGCATCTTTCTGTGTATTTAAAAAAAATAACTTCTAAAATAACTTCCACACACACACAAAATTGTTCTTTTCTTCACGTAATTAAAACAATATGTTCTATTCTTATATTCTTCATGAAGTGTAACAATGTATTTTTTAAGAACGATCATCATCAAATTAATTAACAATACCTATTTATTAAATAAAATAAATATCCCAATGGCTGAATGTGTCTAGTGATTAAAAAATCAACAATAAACGTATTTGTAATTATTAAAATATTTGTCAACAATAAAAAAATATTAAATATTTGGTATTAAACTAGGTAATAAAAACATATAATTTTGATTGCAGTAAATTGCAAAAAATTGCTTTCTAGTTTTGTAAGCGCAGTTATATTTTCATTCGTTTTTTTATCAACTCTCTCTCTCTCTCTCTCTCTTGAGTATATTAAGAAAAATATATAGATTAAATTTTAATAAATATATATTTCAATAATACTAATACAACATTTGAGGTAAATAAATATTTACTAAATAAAAAAATAATAGTTAAATAAAATTGATGACTCTTACTAATATATATTCGTATTTAGTAAATAATCAAATTTTTATTAAAACTTAATAGACTTTATTCTCAATATAAGTAAGACTTTGGTTGCGTTCGTTTCTGATGCTCATATACATATATACTTTAAAAACTTCATTTTATCTTCTTTCAAAAAGTTACTCGTAATAATAATAAGTAATAATAAATAATAAGTAATAAGAATAAAATGAAGCATGTAAGCACCGAAATCGAACATAGCAATAATGCCTACATTTTCGAATTTTTAAAAACAGTATATTGTTAAAATATTATATTTACCAAAACATATAATATTTTTTATGATTATAAGAAACCAAAAATTAAATTTAAAAAATGTATTTTTTATTAGAACTTAACATACCAATTTTTACATTTAAATATTCTTTTTTAAATTTATATGGAAGCATTTTTCGACGATCGATAAAACAAAGTTGAGAATAATCCTTTTATAATGCCACTGATTAATGGATAATCGATAATAATATAAAACTGATTATGTCTTCTTATTTTAGTCTAGTCATTAGGATATTTATTTACCTTATTTTATACAAACATGTATAATAAATTAAAAAATTTATAAGAAACACTAATGCATTCTTCTAGCGTGAAGGTATAAAGATATAACGTTTACCTTAATTATTTCGCTTTACGTACTGTCGTCAACACTGGAGCACCTGGTATACATATAACTGAATCATAACTGAGTCGAATCATCCAAGGTAGTTAGCGATGCGCGAGTTTCAAGTGAATTGTTATCCCACAGCCGTGAAACGTGAATCACTCTCATCGACCAGAGAACGGCGGGTGTCGGCGCGGCGCGACGCAGCGCGGCGACGAGCAGCAGCAAGCCGGGAGGTAAATCTGGCGAAGGCGGTAATTAAATTAATTAGCTATCTCGAGGATGCAAGGATGTACCGTACCGACCGAGAAAGCAAGCCACTCTGCCTCTCGCTCGCTCGCTCGTTTTCTCTTTAACGGTCTTAATTATCAGAGACTCTCCACCCCCAATCCGCGCACCGCCCCCTTTCTCTTTTCTGTCCCTTTCTCTCTCTCCCTCTCTCTTTCTTTCTCTCTCGCTCCCCGCGCCCATGTCTCTGTCTTTCTTCCGGCTATTTATTAGGTTTTTACTTATGGAGCCGGTCGCAGTGCAATCGTCCGATCTGAACCGGTACGCGATCGAATTTTCTCATTATCGTCGACCTTCTTTAGCGGACGAAACTTTTGCCGGTCTATCCCACAGCCGGCGACGAGCGGGACGGCCCGGTTTCCGTGAAAGAAGCAAAGCACTCTGGGTAATTAGAAGCGGAATTATATTCCGCCGCGTCCTGTTTCAGTTTATAAACAAGGACTCTTAAATGAAGTTCCCCGGGAGCTGGCCGCTTTAATGCCTCGGCCGATGCGTTCCCGTGTTTCGATCCTGAAACTCTGAGCTCACTTGGCGTCACTCGCTCGCTCGCTCGCGCGAGTTTTACCAAGCTTTTAACCCTTTCTTACGGCCGACGGTATGCTAATAGAGACTCATTCTTCTATAAAGAAATAGATGGAAAAAATAAGCGAGATACAAAAATTCGGGAAGGCGCGCGAAAGAAAAATTATGTTTATATATTCTCTTTAACATAGAACAATCGTTTGTTGATTGTGAGTAGGCAATCATGTTGTCGCATACTTTTCGTTGATCTAATTAGTGGCAAATCGCTAACAGCGTCGTTTAATCATTTAATCGAGCTAATGGTTCTTCCGTACTGCTAGAAGAGCGCGCACTCCTGTTTCTCCCTCTATTAATTCCGGCATTGAGCTAACTCAGCTTCACCTCATCCGTCTATTTCGAATCATGTGGTTGAGATTGTAGTGCAAATCAGCTTTGATCTACGTTTTGCACTTAGAAAGACAATTTAAAATCTTGAAGATCTTCGATTTTTGTAAAGATGTATCAGCATTAGAAAATTAATTCGTTTTATAATAAGCAATTGTGTCGACTTAACTCGTTCAAACATCTTTTTTAACTATTCTATAAATATATGACTCACTGCACAATTTTTATTGATTTGAGATTTAGTTTATTATTTACTAATTGTAAGTGTATATAATAATTATACAATTTATTATTTATTAAATATAATCATATCAAGTGTATTAATATGAACACTCTCTATTTATTTTTTATCTAAACTATTCAATCGCAGAAATGGATTCATTAGATGTGGTTATTTATAATCATATATATTTTGATTTTTTAATTAAATTAATACAATTAAATTAATACATTATTAAATTAAAAATATAATAATAACATTTAGAAGTTAAAAACAAATAATATACTTTTGAAAAATAAAAATAAAAAAATTTAATTTAAGGAATTGATTTAAATTGGATCTTTTAATAACTCTTCTCTCTATCTCTCTCTCTTTCTTCTCTCTCCCTCTCTCTCTTCTCTTCTCTTCTCTCTCTCTAAAAGTCACCTATTATATTCTATTTCGTTTCTCTAATATGAAAAGAAAAAGACGAACCATGCAAGAAGTTTAGCTGAAAAGAATAAGCTTTATGTATTTGAAAAAAGTAACTTTCGAATATATATGCACATCCTTGAAAAAATAGCCTCAAAACGCATATAGGTACGTAAGTTTGCTTTTTCTAATCTCTTTGTAATTTTTTTATTCGCTTCAGAAAAATATCACGAGGTCTGAACTATTATTTTTTCCCTTCGCCCTGTATTTATCTCGGCATTATATTACATCGCACGCACAGGACGCTGAAGAAACCACCTAACGACGTACATTCATAATCGATCTCTCGCTCTTACGGGGTACGTATATGCGTACGTACATACCTACGACACTCCCAAAGGTATCCTATACGGAGCGTTACCCTCGCCGCACGACTGCGAAATTAGCGCCAAGCCCCTGCGCACGGGAGCTTTCCTCCCCGAGAGCTCCAACTTCCTAAGCTCGACCCAAGTTTGGTCCCTCGGTCGACGCACCGCGTCGCTCCGGTTCCTCTTCCCACCGCTCCGTTCCGCTCCGCTCTCTTGCTCGCGCGCAGAGCAGAGGGATAGGAACACGCGTTTTAGTTTTTAATGATTATTGCGCCCAGCTACGGCCCAGGTAGACAGGCATTACCCACGGCGGTCTCCCTCACGCGCATTTGCATATCTTTCCACCCGTTAGGAATTGCCTGCTGGTTGCTTTCGTCCGCTCGCGAGCGGGTTGCGTCTACTGGCGCTTTCGCTTCAACTTTTAAGCCCTTCCCTCCCGCCCTTTCTCTTTCCTTCTCTCTATCTTCTTTATTCACGGGGTGTTCCATAAAATTGTGCGTTTCTCTTCGAACTGCAGATTCCTTGACGGATTTTCGAAAATGGGAATTCTCTTGATTTGATTAAATTTGATTAAAAGTCCTATTATTATGATATTTAACATTAAATATTCTGATAACGCTCTTCAGTCTTAAAATTTCAATCAAATCTATTTAATATTAACTTTTTAGTTGCGATCGCACACGCATGAAAAGATTGAGATATTTACAAAGTAAAATTTTATGAAAATAATCTATCAAGATTATTAATTTACTTTAGTTACTTTATATAGAAATTAATAACGAAATGAATTAATGACTTATGTAAAAATATTTCATGTGTGCATGCAGTGCTGTATTTTTTATTTATCAATATAATTTTAAGAAAAGCTTCTTTGTTTAAAAGAACTAAACTGAAAATGCGATGCTTTGATCGCAATTGATTTACAATTATAAAAATTTGATATTAGTTTAAAATTTCTGTTATTTCTACACTTCAAAATCTACACCTCTTCATCAGAATCAAAATTTGGAATATTAAATTTGCTAGCATCATTTACTTTTTTTTTCGGCAGAGGAAAAATAAAGAATGAGAGACACCCTGTATAATCTCTATCCCTATCCCTTGTCTCTTACCGGTACCTCTCGCCCTGAAACGATGTTGGCGTCTCTCTTCGGAACGTCGTAGGCGTCGCGACGTCTCGCTCGTGCTTTACGAGCGGCAGCCGCACCAGTAATTTCTCTCTCGCTAGTCTTCGGCCACCCCTGCCGCCACCACTTCCCCATGCCACTTTCTTCCTTTAATGGCACTTGGTTTTTGAGTGCATTAATTAACGTTTTGTGTCAGCCACCCCTTAATTAGACTGCTTTTGAAAAAATCAGTCAGTGAGTCAGTACGTTCTCGAGATGGGAGAAGAGCGACTTCTTTCTACCGGAGGGTTGAGTTGCTACGTGATTTGACGTTTATTATCCAGGCGGAACGTAATGGTGAATGCTAATTTTGCATAATTAATAATTTACGCGACTGTTGACTCGAGACTCTTACCGTAGAAAGAGTGATTCCAAAACATGAGTTTTTTAGCTTATATATTTTGTGGCCCTCGAATCTTGAGTCGAACTGTATGCCAAACGACGCATATATAATAGAATATTAATTTAAAAAAATTAAGTTGAGAATAAAAATACTTTTGGAGATACAGGAAGTCAAAATAATCAAAATTACTAATATTTTTAATAAATAGATACGATATACGCATAAATTTCTTTAATAATTTTAATTTTCCAAAAAACAAAATTCCTTGATCTTGAAGATAATAGATAGTCTAAAATGACATTAATATAATAGCAGAGCATTATATAATAAACACAAAAGTATTTTAATAGTTCACTTATTATTAGTCTTAAGGTTTAGATATTGTATCTTCATAGTAATATATCTAAACTAAAATCATTAAGGCTTATGGATAGAATTGTTTTTCACAAAATGATTATTTTTTACATTTCTAAACTATTAATATAAAAAAATTGTTTAATAGGAATATGTAGAGGGTCTTATTAACCCAAAAAGAAAACTTTTATTGACCTTCATTCTTTGGAAGAATGATGTGACACAATAACATAAATGTTTAATTTCTATTGGTATTACGACGATTTAAGATGTGTTATTTCAAACAGATTTACAATGCGATTAATGCCGTAATATATTCTATCCCCAACTGAAATTGCTGTTGATAAACTCAAAACGCTCTCAGAAGAGCGCAAGGCGCCAATCGTAAAACCGTGAATGATTTCGCTGGTTTTACCATCAGATCAATCGCGTTATTTTCGCGAACGCTTAAATTTCTTCCCTCAATGGCACTCGCGCGCCATTAAATGCCACAATCTTCATAGTTCGCGAGTATCGCGCATTCCTTATCGCGCGAGTGGCGGGTTGGTAACTTTCTCGTATCGAGCTCGCGGAGTCGGTGGTTTACACGTTATTTAGCAGACACTCTCCCCAGTGCAAATCGGCGTCGGCGAAACTATTGACCTCGTCATTGCGGTACACGCGCGACTTTGGTCTTCCATTTCCGCAGTCATTTCCCACTCTCCCAGTTCGACGAATGCGTCGTGCTTCTCGTCGAAAGGGAAACGGCGCGTTTCTTAAAATTATACCGGCGAACGCACGCGTTTAGCTGCGCTGACGTTCAAGAGAAGGATGCAGGAGGACTCAGATGTACGGACAATAGTTCGCCATTGACGACGAATGCTCCCCGCACGAAGATCGTATCTGTATTTCATTAACATTATTCTTGGCGCACTATGTACCACACCGCTCCATTCTGCGTTACAATATCAACGAAGACAGGGATGACTGAACTTGAAGAAATAAACGCGTAAGAATGCATACATTCAGAAAATTCGGCAAGTTAGAAAGCAGAGAAAAAGATTGAATTAAAAGTATATTTATTAAAGTGTAAGTGATAAAGTAAAAATAAAAAAAGTACGGACATAAGGTTTTTATTTGACACACGAAAAAAGAACGACTTTATTAAAGTATCTAAAAATTTAGCTAAATTCGGATTTAAAAATAATAATTCTCTTAAACTATTAAAACAATTGTGTGTGTGCATGTGTGTGTTCAATCTGGTTGCTAGAATGTCAAAACTTTATAGCATTCTTCATCGTGCTTTTCAGTGAATTTTCTACATAATTATTTTAATAATCCAAAATATTTATTTTTAGATCTGTAGCTATTTAAAGTTTCAAATATTTCGGAAAAGTCATTTTTTCCGTGCAAATATAATATATTTATACAAAGAAAAATGACTTTGTTGAAAAATTTAAAATTTTTAATACAGAGCTAAAAATAATTTTGTTGAAACATTAAAATAATGATTCAAGAATAATAATTATTCAAACATGATGAGCGCAATACTGCAAAGAATTATGACACTTTTTCAATCTTGAGTTTTTAATAAAATTATTTTAACGATATATCCAACAAAATTATTAGATCTCTATTCAGCAAAATTTCAGATCCATCAGCAAAAATTGTTCTTCGACATATATTTTTAGAGAACTTCTTCAGTATTCTGATTCTGTAACTCTTAACAATAGTTTGATATCGTTATGTTCTTATTGCGCAGCTTGTTTTACTATATGTATATAATATCTACGCAACGACAATATAATGATACCAGCACTGCCGTTAAAAATTACAGAATCCGGGGGGGTAAACGGTTTCTAAGAGAACTTTTTTACTATTTCATACATGAGAGTTCATCTCCTATCCTTTTAATTATTTCTGCATTTAGAAAATTATGTGTCGCAATTTGTTCAAATCTGTTGAAATTTAATAACACTGAACATTCGCTGATAATAAATTTACTAGCTATATGATTTTTCGACCAATGTAATAAAATAAAATTAAAAACGAGGCATTATACTTTTAAAAATAAAATGTACGAGGAAGTAGTGGTTAAAAAGAGACAAAGAGTCGCATCTGCGGTAGAAATCCGCATATATGCGCGATAAAATGGCGCGAAAAGTGGAATAGGCGGCTCCGGTGGCACCGCAGGCAGGAGCGCGTTGCGAAACGACCCGGGAATTCAATAGCGACAAACTCTCTCGCGCGTGGATATTATTCGGCAGTAAAATTTTATTTCGTCGGCATTTATCGACGACATTTGGCAAAGCCGGCTTGTACGGCGAGTCCAACGTACGCGAACGTCGTTATTTGATAACGACAAATTATTGTTACGAGAAAAAATGGACGCTGCCGCGCACCCCTTAACTCACTACCCTAGGCGCCCTCTCTCCTGTCTCCCCCTTTCCCCGAACCAGCTCGAACCCGTTGATCACGTGTTATACGCGAAAGGGGATTGCGCGTATATTTCACGAATTGGCAGATACCAAAATGATAACGCGTAAACAATTAACGGTTCTAAATTAAAGCTATAGAAAAATTAATCTTAATGTTCATAAGGGTCGCTTTATGGCTAATATTACAAATAAATCACGTTATAAAAGTTTGAGAAAAAAAATTATATCATTTTTCTATACATTTAAAGTTAAAAACAGAAATAAGTATGAAGTATTAAAGACATAAAGGAATTACAAATGGAGATTAAACATAACGCATATGGGATACAAATAAGATATGACATAAACGTATATGTTTTATATCTTATTTGTATCCATTATGCGCTATTTATCTAATATTTTTTATCTAATATTTAATATTTACTCCTGTTTCTAATATTACTTCCATTGTAGAATTCAAGTCTAGACCGATTAATTGTACAACTGAAAAATAAATAACAAACAGAATGGTCGTCAACGAATGTTATGTCTAATAATATTTATTTTTGGAATATTAATATTTCGTTTATTAAATTAGTAATTAATTTAATATAGTGATGCTAATACAATCGAGAGGTGTAAAACCCAAGAAATAATTTTTTGAGAGTAAAAGGACTTTTTAGGAGCGAAGAGAAGAGAGGATAGTGCTAGCTTTGAGTCTGATCCACGGCGGACTATCGAGCTACTGTCCGAACGCTAATCTCTCGATATATTAGCGGATTTATTTTTTCAGTATTGACAGAGCCCTGCTTACCCCTTCAAACTATTTAGAAACGGACGACGGACGTTTTGTCCCTTCCACTCCTCGCTTTGTTACAGTTTTTTCTATCACGATTATTTTTTTTCATCAGTATACAACGATTTTCACAATTTCAAAAATTATTTAATAGAAGCGCGCGCTCGAGAAAGTTATCGTTGTGTGAATAAAGTACTCTAAATAAAATAGGCGACGTCTATCTTATTGATATATTAACACTTTATTATACTAATTACATCCCATAATTTTTCCATGCAATTAACTGCATTTGAATCCAGTAATCAGTAACGTGCGTTCCAATGGCAGCACTCGGCGTCGAGCTTTAATAAGCGGCGTCCGTCGCCTCGTTATGCTTTATTAACCATTTACGTTATCAGCCGGCCGACATTATATCACATTTTATCAGCTGCAAATATCGGTAATCGCTACGTTCCAGCTAAATTATCGCCCGCGTGTTATGATCAGCGATTCAATTCGGCGAGCCCCGAATTCGACGTGACGAGCACGAGGCCGGACATGATGTGACTTTTACATCCACGCTCGTTAAGTCGTCTCGTATTGAGAGACGTGTTGCGAAAGAATCGACGGAAATACCCAGCGTAGTGCGTGGCGGTTAACGTGCCCGACGAGTGAAGAACGGGGAATGAGGAGGACGGGGGATTGTAGGTCTCGTGTAGATACGCGGATATATCCTGGCTGTGCCGATGGCGCTCGCTGCACCTGATCCTGGTTGGCGAAATTGATGATATAATCCTCCATAACTCAGGATTACCGAGGAGGCCCCGGGCGTACAGCCTCGCGTGGAGAAAGCGAGAGAAGGAGCGGGGTTCGCGACTTGCACACACCGGCCGGCCTGCGAGCGGCGGATGCGAGATTGACCCACACTACTTGCCGCACGGTAAAATTGCTTTTGGGAACATTACGTTGAATGATCTGTTGAAAGACTGAAGTTAAATTTCTAAAATATAGATAAGTAATGGATAAGATCATTACGTTCGTATACTAGCAAAATGACGAGTCATGGAACTAAAAAAATAACTTTTTTTTTTTCATCAATTTTTTAACGCTTTTTTTATATCTCCGTGAGGCGTGTGTAGACTTTTGTTACTAATGGCTATTTCACCAACCTTCCCGAAATTCTCGTTAACGAATGCGAAATTGACGATCCGCCAATTTTTAATGGTTCGTTAAAAGTAGAAGTGATTTAACAATCGTTAGCGCTAACGGACGTCGCTGAATAAAAAAATTGCATTTACAGGTTTCGTTCAATCCCAGTGATTCCATCGATCTCTCTCGAGACAGTTAATGTCCGTTAAACCTTCGATTAGCGTAGTTATTCAATAGACAAATTTAATGTCTGGAAAAAAAAATCCGAAATCTCCGAAAATTTTGCAAACTGTTTCTTAATATGCAAAGAAAAAAGAATTGTAATTACGCAAAAATTAGATGTGATCACAACATTTCCTTGATAGCGTTACAATTCTTATCTCGCAGGGTTCATATGTAGTATTTCCATAGATGATTACATTTCTAAAAACATCTCAGTAAACGAAATCGTTTACTGTAAATAAACCGACTAAGAATAAATAATTACGTAAAAAGATTTAAATCTTTCGCAATGTTCTAGTATCTAATAAAAATTATTATATTTCTAAAAAATTAATGATCGTCTTTCTTTATTTCGTTTACTGTATACTATGTATAATGAGAGTAACAGTATAATTTTAAAATAATCGATACTAATTAACTGTTACTACAACTTTACTTCAGCTTTTACGAATAATCACCGTCGAACTTACAATACCTACTATGCCATAATGTAAGATTAGTTTTTTCTTAAAAAAGAATAAAGAAGTTCGTGGCTGACGTTTATTTCACGATTGCAAGATCTCATTAATTTCTCGCGTCTTGACTTTTCAGAGAAAAATAATTTTTTTAAGCAAAATTAAGATCAATTTTTAAATTAACTACAGTAACTCTCGATCGTCGCGATCTCTGAACTCGACGTTAAAACTATCGATGATCCCAATTTTTAGAAATATCACAACGTTTTAGACTAAAGATTAAAGGCGATAATCGTTTAAAAGCCGTCGTAAAAAAAAACGCCGTTCATTTCCGGTGCGACAGTGAGCGTGAAGCACGACCAGAAAAAAATCCGTTGCTCAAACAAACGAAACGTCGAAATTTACAGCCTTACATTTCGGATAAAGGGTAGCCGTGGCAGCTTTAAGCAGATTTGCAGGTGGGCGGACAAGAGGGAGGAAAAACAACGTCTGGTTTCGTACTGGAGAGCTGTCGTGTAACGCGAACGTTAAAAAATTCATAAATACTACTCCTAGGTGCCATTGCGAATTGTCCGCGGCGGAAGAAAAAAGGCACGAACGAGCGCGCGCTCGTCTTGCAGTCTGGAACGTCGCATAAATCGCATTTTACGAGATATATCCTGAATAGTGTACCAGTGCCTGGAAAAAACGCGTTTGAAGATCGTCGCACGTATTTATGAAACTTTTAGAATTATTCAGCGGATTGTTGTGGAAAACTATACGTGAAATCCTATATGTCGGACCTGATAATCGAATAATTATAAATAATACTAGATAGATTATATCCATTAAATGTAACATATCTATGTATATACAACTAACGCGTTACAAATAATTTGTATTATTAATCTGATAATTTATCGACTTATAACATTTTCAGCTTTCACACAGGCTGTATCACCGTATTGTATTATATCTTATTCTTAACCTCTTGAATGTGTATATAGATGTCATAGAATTAATCATTGTTTTTTTTTAATAACTATTAAACATTGTTTAAAAAATATAATTTTTTAGAAAAATTTTAAAATCAAGGATTTCAAATTCTAGTCCAAATTTTCAAATTTACTAATGACAAACTCAAATGACGGTTTTGAATTTTGAGTCACAAAATTTTCAAGTATTTTATGAAACAAATGCGATAGATTATAGCCTTAAAAAAATTTATTTTAAACAATTAACTTTTGTTTAAAATAAAGAAACCTTCATAATATAAATTATACATTTTTTAATTAATACAATTTATTAAAATTTAAAAAATTTTGTTGTATTTAAAGTGCTACTTAAAAGTTTATAATTTTAACATCAAATTCGTAATCAGCGACTTTAAAAATCATAGAACATAAAGATACACGAAATAAGAAAATTTCGCTTCTTAACACATAGTCATATATGTATTAAGGATTGAAATTTTCTGTCATATCGGGTTCACTATTTCAAAATTTATTCACGTGTCAAAATTTAGCAAAAATAAAATAAGATTAATACAATTTTATTACAATTTTATCCTATATTGAATTTGTCATTTTAAAATTTGAAATTCTAACATTTAATTTATAAAATTACGATTTATATTAAATTTATATTTAGTGACCTACAAAATCGTTATTCATACATATATAAATTTTCGTCTAAATTAATACAGGAAAATACCCTGCACATTTTATGGGACTACTGCATTTTGAGATCTAACACTCAAGAGGATTAATAACTAAAATTGCATAGCTCGATAAAAGTTTCGAAATTAAACTATAAATTTGTGAGAGCTCTAATTATATGAGTATAATCTACGCATCGTTTTCTTCTGAGCGTATATTAATTCGATTTAACTCTTGAAGATCCATAAGCTTTGCTCGATCGCGTGGGATTTTCCGACTCTGCTTTTCTTCCCTTTTAAACATACGGACTGCTTTGCAAGCTCAATGGGAGTATGCAGAAATTAGAATGGGAAGAACGCTCGTCGCGATTCGCGATCCTACCCGCGAAGGGTACTCACGGCATTTTCCCCTCGAGGTAGAACACAGACGCAAAATGCAAAATTCCCCTTGGTTCTTGCCTGCCGTGCTTGATCTCGGCAGGAAAGCGGTGACAAAGTTGTCCCGATAATGTTTCTCGAGCTTCCTCTCCCCCGTCCCTCCCCGTTTCACGGAGTGAAGTTCCGGCTCTCTAGTGCCACGCCTGGCACTCTTGCTCGGTATGTTAATTAACGGCATAAGCTTCCCTAGCCACGAGCTTGCGAGGAGGCCCTTTATATAACTAATTAGCACGGGCGGTATTCAGATTATTTACTTCATTTGGCTCGGCTTAACTCCATCCAGCGACAGCGCACCCCCGCAGCACACCCTTCTATCGTCGCACAGCACACCCTCCCTCCCGCCTCTCTCGCTCTACTATCTTTACCCCATCGCGCGCGCTCTAGCAGTTTACAATATCCTAAACGATCACCGAACACCGTAGCCGCTGGCGACGCGCTCAAATTTTAATTGTCCTCGTTTGCTCGCGTCGTCAAATTTCCAAATGACGCGACAAGTCACCCGATCGCACTGCTCGCGTACGGTATATATTACGGTCTCTCCGCATCCTTTTGCGTATCAATATCGCGGGTTGTGCGCGGGAAATGTAACTCGCGTAGTTAAGAAAGGAAAACCAGGAATTCACTATCCCTAATTAGAATTGGAGGGAGGCTGGGATTTATCGAGGTGAACCCCTCGCTGTCATCGATTACTGCGAGTAATATAATTGTCTAATGGCGGGATATGGTTGTAGGTACAAAAAAATCGAGGGTAGTTTAGTAAAAAAATTAATTAGTATTATAGAAATTAATCTTTTTAACTTGGGAGTAGGTCTGCCGGGTCGATAGGACCTTCCGGAGCAAATCGTAGCGGTTAAAGTAGCTTGCTATCGCAGAAATCACGTACTAAGGTAGATATCGCGTTATATTTATGATTCTCACTCAAAGACATGTGTCAACAGAGTATATACCACGCCATTCGTATTCAAATAATTTATTTAATATAATCGACAAAAATGAGAAAGGTATAAGCATAAAGATGATCAATTTCTCTCTTTCTTACATTACACCATTAATTAGAAAGAGACAGACGAGTAATAAAATTTCCGGCAGGAAAAGGTGGCAACCGTAGTTATATTAACACTAGAATCATGTATCTAAATTAACCCCAATAATGGTTCATAGTAAATCTGGCTTTCTTTACGTGGGAAGGTATCACTACAAAAGTAAAATTGTAATTAATTATATAATTTACGAAATATTACAAAAATCTAAAGCTCCATGTGCAAATCCAAATTAATTAGAAAAGAAAAACTGTAATTAGATAAATTAAAAATGGCCAGTGTTCCAAGTATTTATTTAATATAATAATCTGCTTGAGGAGAAAGTTCATGCTCATGATTATTCTTCCCTTTACAGGACTTATTCCTATATCTCATTTCCTCAAAGATTTTGTCTTTGTAATTATTGTTTTCACAAGGATATGAGCGTTTCTGTTTACTGATGAGGTCTTGAAGATACGGAGACCGTGCGAATATCGGGAGCGACGCCGCCGCCGTCGCATTTTCGACGACGGCGTGGGCGCCAGTGAGAAGAAAGGGGGAGAAGCTCACCCCCGGTTGTGCCGTCTCGCGACGGCGATGTCGTGCAAGATTTTTAATTAATCGATCGAGACGCGAGCGTTGTGCGAGCGCCGTCGTTGCGGCGCGGCTGGTTCATTAGAGGCTCTTAATTAACTTGCGGCGCTCACGCGACTTCGCACAATGGATCGCGCGAATGTGTATGTGTATTTATGTGCGGGGTGTGTACACGCTGCCTGTACGTATGTATGGGGATGCGTGTACGCGCGCGGCCGTGCACTACACGCGTCTCAAGCTTGCGCCATTCAATTACATGTTAATAATATACGCAACGCGGAGTTACATTGGCTCGCTTCCACGCCGGAAACTCGCCCGAATCGAATCCACTTTCACGTAAAATCGAGCTCGAGGTAATCTCGAAGCTGGCGGAGAGCGTGCGCAGATCGATCAGTAATTACATATTCGCACGGTGAATGCTTCTTTATCGAGCGACAATGGAATTGATTCGCGACGGCCGCGTGCAATTAATTAGCGGTGACCGGCGCGCAACCGGAGTGATTAGCACATACGCGGCTGACATTGCGCGATCGCGATTATAATTGCGCGCTTGTGATACGCACCGTGAAGAGCGGAAGTATTCCGATACGCGCGTTCACGTTAGCGTGCTTCGTAACGAAATTACAGCGTTTGTAATAGCATCGATAAAAGCAAAAACGGAAAGACAATCCTGGAAGAGGAAAGAGGAAGAAAAGGAATATAAACATATTTAATTTTAGAATGCCGTTGTATCTAAATTTAAAACAAAACCATACAAATATGCGAGGTCATTGCATGAGCGTTAAGCTAAGCCTTCGGTGGTCATCAGGAGTTTCTGTCACGCTAACAATAAAAAGTAGGACAAGCGGGGACAAATTTTTAAAGGAAACTGCGTATAATCAAAGTATAGGAAACGGGAATCAAAATAGAATTTCAATCTATCAGAAATTGTGTATTCCACAATATATGGTTTCTGGTTTCTGGTGCTAAAAAGATTTCGTTATTTTTAACTTCTATGGTATATGTGTGTCAAAATGTAATTAATCTATTTCTGTAGTTGAATTGCTTAGTTTCAAAGTAAACACACACATATATATATATTAACGTATACACTTAGTAAATAATAAACTAAATTCAATTCAATTTAATACGTTTTCTTGAACTAAATTGTGTGATTTCATTGTTTTAGTTAAATTAACGACATATTGAATATTAACAGAGTTGTGATCCATAGAACTGATTAACTTTTACTTTAGAATGGGAAAGCCATCACGCTGAAACAGTATCATTTTTGAAGCAATAAATACAATGAAATAATAAAATCTTACTCGGAAACAAGCTATAAGATTTAAAAAATAAACCTCCATGCTCTAAAAATAATTCAAATTGGGTTATTAATTGACGTAATAAATTTAATAGTGTAACATATATTAAATGAGTTTTACAGACCTAGTTTCAGGAACGGTTATAGATTTTGGTGTTAACTTCGGAGGGTTAACGCACGATTATGGGATCAGCCTTCGTTGCAGAGCAGTGAAAAGCGAAGTCTCGCGATCACAGACTATTATTTCTAATAACTAACTCGCGATAATATCTTGTTAACGTTTCATTATTCGTCGCGTGACGTAACGAAGGTAATGTCGATATCGCCGGTAGATCGTGAAGTCGGGAGTTCGCGAGCTTCGTGCGAAACGCCCGTCGCAGCGCGACGGCAAGCGTCGAAATCGTTGGATGCACGTGCGTAATCACTATAACGTTAACGAGGCGCGAACTTTCGCAGTTAGACGTCTCGACTTCTGTCGCCGTTGAACGATCGAACGACGCGAAAGACGACGTAGGTGATATGCGACGGCGAAAGGCGCCGCGCCACGCCGCTTCACGTATGAAAGGGTGGATGAAAACGACCCCGAAACTGGCAGAAACTGGCAACATATGTTCAGACAGGGCCACCGCGTGAATGTGCTGGCCGTATATATCCGAGGACGACACCCACGAGCTGTTCCGGCGAGCTGGTTAACCGCACTCGTTAACCAGTTCGTTCCATAACGCGTTTACCATAATCTAAAATCCCTCACGCACCGAATTCACCGCCTGAGGGTCGCGTGCGCGTCGCTTTCGTCAGCTATCGCGAGTTCTTACGATATCGAGTAAACTGAATGAGTCAGGCAAGGGAAAAACGACGAAGAGGCGACGCAGAACAGTTTAATGCGATAATCTAAGAAAAACGAATTTGAATGTACGCTGTAAAATTATACTGCTTAAAAGTAATTTTACTTTTACATTTTATATATATACATATATATTTACACACATAAAAAATAATTTATATTTAAACACTAAGATCCACCAAATATATAAGGATTCTCTTATTTAACTATGGTAAATGTATTCTTACCGGTCTAAATTCATATCGTATAAAGTAAAGTTTTGAGTACAACTTACAAATAAAAATAAAATTATACTTTTTTATAATAATTGAATAAGTTAAAATGGGTTTATTGTAATTTTTTAGGTAATATAAAATCATATTTACACAATTATAAGTAACGTTTCTGTAAAAACACAATTTTATATTTTCATTATAAATTATGTAATTTTTACACATTATTATTTATATGTATCATAATATATTATTGTTATTATTACATATCATTATTATTTAAATATTTTACATATTTTTTTACAGAACAAACCGTTTTTCATTTAGTGCCTTATTTGATTTACGTTCAATGACTGTCATTTACAGATATGTATTTCTGAGTATTTTAGGGAGAGAAAAGGAAAAAAAAATTCGTTACATAATTCTAGTTTAAACATTTCTACAAGTACGTAAAAAAGGGGGGCAAAAAACGAAGGTCGATCTCGTCGAATCGGTTTTACTGTCGGCTGAGCCGCTCGAAAGACTGGCTCAACAGCTCATAAAAGGGCGCGAGCGGGAAATATATGTCGACGTTGAAAAGTTTGTCGAACAAGCCCGGCGACATGTTGCCAGGATAGCGCTATAACTTAACGCCGCTGTCGATATATGGGAAGGACCTACCGGCGGTGGTAGCGGGCGTCCCTTCTCCTTATCCTTATCCTATGACACCCGCTTCATCGAGTCCGCTTCCGCTTCCTTTCGCCCTCCCGTCGTTCCTTTGTACAACGCGCCAACGAAACTTTGGATCGCCTTTGGTTATGTGCTAACAGAAACGACAAAAAATGGCATCACGATTTACGGCTCTGTCTTAATGCAAGGCCCTTGAAAGGACTGATTTTTGCGAGCATACTAGTGACCATTTTTTTATTTAAAGTCGATTTTGTGCTAAAGCATACAACATACGATGCATTTTTTCCTGCTGAATCGTTCGCGTTTTAATAAATCACTAGAATTACATAACACATTGAATACCGAATTTCTAGTAATTTACTATAACACAAGCAATCTAGAAAAAAAATGTACCCTGTGCTGTAGGCTTTAAACTTGTTGCTTAAATTCTGTATATAATTTTATAGCATATACGTACATATTATATTTCATTAAAAATTTAGAAAATTCCAGAATTTATTGAATCTTGGTTTGGATTTTAAAAATTATTGACTGACAAGCCAGCTTGTTTTTTTATCCAAAATTATCGTCTCTCTCTGTCTCTCTTCTATTTTTTAAATTTTAATAAATCTTTTGTTTGTTTTCAATCGCATTATACCCAATTCATTATCTGCATTAATTTTTATGCATTACCAATTAGACGTTAAATGTGATCCTAATATAAATGCAAGGAAATTGTACTGTTTTATTTTTATTACTAATTTATATTTTGTTTTCTGATATGCAAAAAGGGGACATTAAAATTCTTATTTATTCATTACTTATACTATCTCAGATTGTAACATCACAAATGAAAAACGTACAATAAAAATCCTTGTAAAAGCTATAAAAATAAAGATATATTTTAATGAAACAATACTTACAATCGATGAAATCAACTTGTATAATACAATAGAACTCTCCTTTTGTCTTGTTAATTAATATTAATTATTAATTAATTAATTAATATATCTCGAAATTATGCATAATCAAAAATAAAATAAGCTATGTTCACAGCTATGACAACTGTCAAATTATTAATATATGATAATAAATAGGATTTAATGGTCGCTCTAAATTCTAAAACAAAAAGATAGTAACTGTGTATTTGACATATCTACCATATTCTATCAATTGCAAATATTATTTTACTAAAATATATTTCTATTTGAATACATATATTTTACAAGAATTTTTGTTATATATTTTGATGCTACTGCGCATGAAACTTTTAAACGCAATTTTCAAAAAGCAACGAAAATGGAAAAATATATATAATACAGAATAATCTGGTTCTTTCAGGTGGTTGAGGTGTCATCGTTCGCAAGAAATGCTAGCCGCTATAAAAATACATGTACATCATGTCAGGCAAATGGCGCCTATTGTAGCCGTCCCGTCAGGCGAATCCGTATGTAACACGCGCGTCAAATAATTTAAAAAATGTTCCCCTCTCACGGCGCTTTTCCAACCCGTTTAGATTATCCGCGCTCGCGCAAACTAGACAAACGAGTGCCGCATAGTTCTTTGCTGCCGTGGGATGAGCCGCCGCACGTTCAGCGCTGAAAACGAGTATACCCGGTATACGTGCAGCCCTAGCGGTGGCTGTAGGCTGGGGTCGGTGCAATTAGGGGTATTAATTAGCGGGTACTTCATACCGCCCCTCTTTCCGCTTCGCCCCTCCCTCCTCACCGCTTTCCCGCTCTCCTGGATTCTCATCCCCCCAAACCAGCCAGCCTCCCTCGTCCTCTTCTCCATCCGTCCTTCTCATTCCCGCCGACGAGCAATATTCCGTGCCTCTAAAGTGCACCACCGCGCCACCGGTGGGCCAATACGAACAAAAGGCATACATAGCTAATTACACGGTTTTATGTCATCAAGCGTGGGGTTGGTATAGAAACACCCCGAGAAACTTGTGACGTCAGCGAGAGATGCGGGAGCGGGATACAGGACGCTAGAGGGGGTGGCGCGTCGTTGTGCTCAGCGCCGCACGGCGGGATTGAAGATTTAGTTATTATCCTTTTTACCGCTTTCATCCGCGCGAGTACCAAAATCGCAGGGGTAATTAGCCGCGGAAATATCCGCGCGGCAGCGTAACTACGATGTATGCGTCGATACACCGCGCGCAGCGCATCGGGAATATGTTTCGCAGTGATGATAACGAATTTTACCTTGGATTTATAAGTTGATGTAAAAATCAAAACAAGTAAAGATTCGTAAAAAATGACAATTACAAAATTAAACGAAATTAAAAACAAGGCTAATAAAAGTCTAATATGAACGACAGTATACAGATATATTATACATATAAAATAAATTAATCAAAAAAAAATTAAACGTTTCCGGCTCAAATTTGAACCTGTTCAGAACAAAACAGAGCAGTACAAATAGAAATATATTATTTCAATCAATTTCGTTTCACATTTCGTTGACAGTAGAAAAATAGTATGAACATATAAAGTATTTTAACCCGATCATTTTTTATAAAAAAAATCAAAATTGCCATTTACTTTATTGCTTATTACTTTTTTTGTTAATGAAGATACATACATTTGCTTGATATCGTTGTGTTCCTTATTCGATTGAAGAAAATTAGTTACAATATGTTTATTTTTATAAAAATTATAAGCAATCAATTGAGTTGGATTTTTTAACGATATATTTTGTAATTGAGATCACACCATTTTTCGTGATGTTAAATTATATATTTTCCAATTTCAATCATTTTTAATCATTCCTATAAGTCGCAATTGTTCCTCCTCAATACGTCATTAATTTAACTGAAACAATGGAGTTAAACAATTTAACTTAAGAAATGTATTAAATTTAACTCAAATTTAACTGTAGTTTACTATTTAGTAAGTATATATACGTTAATATGAACGTTGTTTACTTTGAAACTAAGCAATTCAGCCATAGAAATGGGTTGATTAAACGTGGTTGCTTTTTTAATCACGTGTTTTGTATTAAAATAATATCGTTTTAACACACATAGAAGTTAAAAATAACAAAATGTTATTTAAAGAATTGGTTTAAATTTGGTCTTTTAACATTTAACAATATATAGAGAAAAGTCTTGTATTGTAAGGATAAAATTGTCAACTTGGCTGAGGAATAATTTCGTTAGCCATACCTTATTGCAAACAATTGGAAAAGGTCGGTGAGATGAGTTCGAAGATATCTTACTCGCTTTATTTACGCGGCGATATCCGTTACAAACCGCAAAGCCGCTATCACGGGGCGGTTAGCGTCGGTGGTAGGGGGTTAGATATTCATGTATTTAAATTTATTTATTGGCAGGATTTTTGCTCTCGAGAGCGACGGTGGGCGGAAAGCTGGACCGAGCCCTCACCCTTTTCGAGTTTCCCCCCTCTGCTTTTGCCACCCCCGCTGCCCCATACAGTTGGCTGGTTAAACCTTCGATGCTCTACAACCCCTTCTGGATAATTTTCTCGCTTAAAGAGATCTCGGCCAATTACACGGGCTGTCCGATGAACGTTGAATTTTAATCGAAATGGAAGAAAGTAGAAACCCTCCTTGCCAGCTCTTTACGCTCTCCCCCATTCTTCTTTGACCAAGCAGAGGATACCATGGGCATCTAATGGAGTAGCATAGAGAACGACGCGTGCACATGCACAATACACACTCACGACGTTGTAACGGCGCGATTTCGATCGTCGACGATGTTCAACATTCTCCTGGGACATCCTGGGGTAGGAGACACGAAAGAAATTCTTCCGCTTCACAATTAAGTAGCTGAAGATTCGATGCATCATTCTGTAATCGGCGTGAATCACGGGAAACTGGTCTGAAGATTTTATTTGGCATTATTAGGGAACTGTGCACGGAATACAATCGCGTGACGACTCTTAAATTGTAACATGAACATTGAATTAAGATATACATCGTATATCGCTCACTTGATATACAACGATAAAACTCAATGAATAAAGTTTTCCAGAAAATAAGAGAGTTTGAATATTTTGAATCATTAATTTTAAAATGCAATTTTAATGTAATAACCGATATTATTGAAGAATAAAAAAAATGTTCATTCTCTCTCTCTCTCTCTCTCTCTCTCTCTCTCTCTCTCGGAATGCAGAACGATGTTGCTAAAGTATCTAAAAATTTAAGTGTAAATGTGAAAAAATTTTCTTGAATTATCACAAAAGGATTATGTAGAATACTCAAGCATAATGAATAATGAGTAACTTTTCAAAAGATTTGGACTTTATAGTAATCAGTTGGAGCATTCTACATAATTATTATTTTAAGTCCAATAAAATAATTTCTCAAATTTGTTGCTAAATTTTTAGATACTTCAGCAAAATTGTTCTGTATAGGATATCCTTTCTTTTTTTTATCTTTCCGCTCTTTTTTTTGAAAGTAACTAAAATATAACAATTGAGCAAGATTCTGTTATTATTTCTTGCTGTGCCCCTTCTCTTAACATAACAGGATCAATGCAACGCCAATATGTACTAAAATTATTTTTTTATAAATATAAACAGCAGAAGTGTTATAAATAAAAGAAAAACACACGATGCAATACAGTAATTAATGCAATAAATTTTATAAATCTTTTACATATTATTATTAAGTATCACGCCCACCACGGTATAAGAAAGGGGGTGAATTTTAAGAAACACTTGAGACGGGTTTCTCTTCATCCTGGCACGGGTGCTGCCATGTCGCGGAGACGTAATAAACTAGCTAGCCTCCCTCTTACCACCCTCTCGCAACCCCTCTAATCAATTTCCTAAAGTATCCACATACGATCACGATATCATTTCCAAGATTAGATACATTCCTCGTTTATCTGATACTTGAAAATCAGTAAATAAAATATAATTACCAGCATTATCGATTGCATCGAATGGATGATGTTCCAAATGGTACGTGTCTTTGACATGTGCTTTCGCGTTTACAGAATTCAAACGTGAAGCAATATTTAATATCACCTTTTTTCTATCTTCCTGAATGGAAATGGTAGAAACACACATGACTCAAATATACATATAATACTAACATATTAATAAAGTTTTATTCGGAACACGCGCGCGTACACGTGTGCTCCTGCGATTCGCGTGATTGTGCCTTTTGTTGACTTTGTGTCGAAGAAAGCTAATAAGTATCGAGAAACACGAGTCGAAGTAACTTTTAAGAACTCCACCGAGAAATCAGGGGTGACTCCCTCCTGGTTTCCTGCGGCCCGCAAGGGTGACGAGGGGTAGAAGAGGGAAACGCGCGACGGGAGGGTTGCCGTACTTTATGAACAGGCTTCACATAAATTGTCGCGGCTCTTTAAGAAATTGGAAAAAGGCGCGAGTATCTTACATGGAACAGCTTGCGCCGAGAGAGCGGACTGAGAACTTTTTCAACTACTGTTGGACACTAACTAGAAGGGGATTGGCGAGACGAATGAGCGAGCGGGCGAACGCCGTGCATGGTGCGTGCGTGCGTGCGTGCGTGCGTGCTTGCGTAGGATTGAACAGAAAGAAATGGATACTCGGAAGAAGCAATTCAAGAGCTTGTTCCTCCAAACCATCTCTAATTTATATTTCACAAATGAAAATAAACGTGTTATATACACAGAAAGCTCTTTACAATAATCTCTATTTCTTTTAAATATGGAATTAAAAAAAAGGTCTGAAAAAATTTCGGCGCGCAATCGAAGAGTTACGTAATATATAAATTCACACGCAATTATTTAGAAGCATCCGCGATCCAGCTTAGACCACTGCACTGGCGGTATTATCTCGTTCGGTTTTAATTTGTAATATTATTATTTGAGCTTTAGTATATTATTTGCATTTATTATTTGCATTCTGACAATAATCAACATGCAGTTTGTATAACTGAAAGTTTAAATAGTAAAAGTTTAATTTATGTAACTGAAAGATAAATTCAATATTTACATACAAATATTATTAAGCACTAAAATTTAACTTCAACCGTATTAGCCATTTATTATATATTTGATTTATAACAACTGCGATTGTAAATAGTTATATACATTAAAGAAATCTTTTAATCATATCAGACACATTGTACGTAATTATTTTATAAAATAAGTATGAAATAGTGTACACATACACACACACATACATGTCAGTTTTGAATCTAAATTTTGGTATCCTTATAGCATTTTCCAAATTTGATCAACTTATACGGTAACCTTATTTTTAATCTAAAAAGATTGAATGTATGCAGAGAACTTTTGATTAATATCCCCTTTATATATACAAGCCGTAGACGAAGGGCTCCTTGTTGGAGTGACAACGAGATCAGAGCGAGAAGGGTAATTCGGAGGAAGAAGGATGTTGTAATACCTGTGGGACACATTTCCCGGGTAGGTAATCTTCGTTCGAAGGCGAGATATTACATTTGAATAAATGTCGCCGCCGATAACTGGTGCCGATCGCAAATACGATCGCGAAATATCTAGGCGGGCCTGTCACGCGGCATAACGCCCCGTGGGAAATATTTGCTAATATCGATCATATCGTCATTAATGGCTTGTCGTGCGGCAGTTCCCTGCGTCACCCCGACTCGCGATGCTAACCCTGACTGTTACCTGCCGTCTTTGTTCACAGTAGCGCCCCGCGAGTTCGCGATAGTTTGCATTAATCAAATTATTCCGCAGACGAGCTGCTCTCCTCGTCTTTATTCGCGATCATGACAATGCGCCCGCAGGCACAGATTTCATCTCGCGTGAATTCGATTTTGTCTGTAAGTTAATTACATGTACAAAATTGAATCTATTTAAATATGAAGTTTGATATGCATATGTTCTACTGCGATACTAGAATTTTCATTAAGAAAAGCTGCGAGCTTTACAGAAGAGAGAAGTTTAAAATTTAGAAATTTTTATTCAATATATACTTCGAAAGAATGGTTTTACTGAAGTATTAAAAAATTTCTACATATCAAAAATAATTTTTTTTAACCGAATGTAAGACGTTCAAACATAATGCGTTATGCTGCAAAAAGTTTTGATCTTCTAGTATTCAAAATTTGAATATCTATTATATAATTATTTTGATGGTCCAATAAAATTATTGTCTATGTTTAGTTAGATTTTGAAATACTTCAGCAATACTTATTGCGCAAGAAATATGAATTAAATGGATGTGCTTAATTGCAAATCAATATCGTGTTTTATATGTCTATAAAGTAGGCGTCGAGTAGCTCATCACTCGGTGCGATGACTCGCGATTTGTGAGTTCAAATTCTATCTGCGCCCACACGCGATTTTTCGCGTGTAAGGAACCGGAAATGGCTCCATTTGATAATTAAGAAATCTATATATAATCATCAGCGTCGTTCAAATCCGGCGTTAAACTATAGATCCTCTATATAATGAATCCTGTATTTAATGATTCTGGGTCTCCAGGTTGGGGGTTAAGGCATCAGGTTGGTTCGTCCTTGGCACTTATAAAAAAGTTACAATATCAAAAAGCGTAAAAACGCATCCACACCTTGACGGAAAAGCAGAAAGCGTCAAAGTAGCAGGAAGTTTAGAACTCGCATTGGTAGTAAGTATAGTAGTATCAAACTAACAGAAAATTGACTACCAGCGCGAGTTCTAATCGTCTGCTTTGTCACTGCTTTGTCACTTTCCGTTTTTTCCATCAAGATGTAAACGCGCCCTAACAAATGTTAAGCACCGAACAACATCCAAAAATATTATAAATCGATATATAGATGTATATATATATGTATGTCTATAAAATTTGTTTTCACTCCTTACATTTCAATAATGGATTAATTATGGGTGACAAATTAAAAAAAGCGCAAAATAAGTTTTTCGAAATTATCAAACACGTATTTTGAACATATTTCAAGGTTTGTCACCATCATTAATCCATTATTGAAATAGTAAGAGTAAAGGCAAACTTTTTATAGACTTTGTATATGTATATAAATCAGAACTATTTTTGCACTGATTAATCATGTAACATTATACAATGTAATATTTATTGAATACATTTGATTTGTGTGTAAACTACGTATTGTATTTATATTATACGAGCAAATGATATTTTCCCCTGTAACTAACGTCGTTGCATCCTGCTAATAACACGAATTTCTCACCTTCTCTGCAAAGTAAATTATCGTGAAACGAGAAAATCGGATTCGTCTCGCGAAATGTCACAAAAATGTACAGGGGTTGAAGGAAAAGCAAGAAGGTTTGCGTCAAACCGAGTGTCCGGGTAAGGTGCAACAGCAACCGCCTATAATAATAATAACGTCTATCGTTCTGAGCGAGAGGACAAATGCGCGGAAGGGGGAGTAAATCGGAATTTATCCCATACGCGGACGCGCGCGGTCGCGACCGTATCTCGTCGGACTCACCCCCTGTGGCCACTCGACGCGTCCGCCGGTGTTTACCGCAATTATTAAATGTAAACTCATATTTCGTAATTGCCAAATATTGGCGGTCCGATCGTTCGGCCGCGACTCGATGCGCCTCACGCTGGGTTGGTTGCAAGAGGCGTCGGCGAGGGGGCGAGAAACGACGGGGGAGGGGAGGATCGGGAGGGGGGGAAGCAGGGCCGGGAGAGAGGGGCACTGTTGCTCGCATCGTTTCATCCCTTCTCGAATAACAATCCTTCCTCCCCCTCACCGCGACCCTCGAAATGAATTAAGCCTCGGCGAATCGATAAATGAACGTTGCAGGGGTACGCGCGACACACACCGAAAAATCTACATCAGACGTAAACGGATTGTTTGATCCATCCGATATATGACGCTTCTAATAAATCGCCGCGTTATTACATATACGTTGTACAGTGGAGAGAAATCCAGAATATCATGAGATGATATATTATAACGTGGTCTCGCGTGACTACATGCGTTATCTGGCTTGCGTTTCATTTGAAGAAACTTATTATAATATAAAGCAAATAATACACACAATAAAAATAGCTACATATTATTTTTCTGTCAAGGATTAACGAGCTCGCGAGCTTAATTCGCAAATCATGTGCTTACAGTCAATTTCGTAAAGAATATTGAAAAATACAAAACGCAGAGGAAAGAATTTACAACGAGACATCAAGGTCGATTTAAAAAAAGCAACTCGGATAACGATTGGGGTAGGAAGGGGATCCAGCGATACCATGGAGGGTTGTCAACGGGAGAGCGGCGTCAGCTTGTGTAACTATCGGTAATTAATCAGAATCATCCCCGCATATCGTGTCCGTCGGACGAGAACGGGTGAAGGCGCTTCGACGTGGTGGTGGTGGTGGTGGTGGTGGTAGTGGTGCCCACCACGAGAGGGTAGTTAACCGGTGACGTCACGCCCGTGGCGACATCTGGACCGGCACTAACCGCGCCGAGCCGCGTTGTCCGTCCAACGCGGCGGACACTGGACACCGAACACCGTCCCGGCACTAACTCCCCGGATCCGGATCAAAATTACCCTGCGCGCCTGCCGCGGTGAGGCCGCACGCCGCGCCGGCTGTGGCTCCAATTAATTTCGCATTCGGCACGTTCTGCGTTTCGGTTTTTCCGCCGGTCGCGGACCGGTCGCGACATGAGGGCAGCTTCGGGATGGACTCTGAGTTTTGAATAGGAGAGCTTCGTCCGGAAAATAACTGAGAATATCGAAAAGTTTGAAATTAGAAAATGAAAACCTTTGTTCTTTTCCCGTTCGATAAATCATTGAACGATAAACTAATTTAAATTGCACATATATTAAGATTAATAGAACGTGATCTTATTACCGGAGCATCACACTAAATTTTCATAAAGAATTACACACATTAGCCAAAATTTATTACCTATATTTTTTCATTTTTCTGAAATTCTTTTGCCTTTCCTACAGTTACTAGCTTTATACGTAAGTTTAAAAAGTTGTAAAATAAAGAGTAATTCTTACAGCAAAGTCAAATCTACCTTTAAACCAAAACGTTAGATAAATATTGGACAAAAAGTCACTCTCTTTTTTCTTTGATATGACATTATATATAATATACACCCGAAGGTTTTTCAGCACAGAACACAATGCCATCATCAGAATTTGAATAGCACATCAAGATTTTTAGTAAACTGGGATAGTTTTTGGTCCATTTAATCCCAATTTACTAAAAATCCTGCTGTGCTATGCAAATTCTGAGCATGACATGTTCAGCGCGAAAAAATCTTCAAGGTATGTATTACACTTCAAAGTTAAAAAGAGTGATTTTTCTGTTTTTGTTAAACTGTATAATTATACAGAATATGGTATGTGTGTGTCTAAAATTCAAACAGCTATAATTTGATAAAAATAAATTGTACGAGCGTAAATTAAAATTTACTTAAAAGCTTTTAAATTGTACTTTTAGACGCTGCAGTAAGAAAAATTTCTAGTTAAAAGTGATTGAACCAGTATATAAACTCTGATTATATCAATCAGAATCCTAATTAAAATTACCATATGTCCAATCGCAATTCTGATTGATATGAATGGAATTTTCTGGTTCGTTCATTTTCAGTCAGAAATTTTTCTTAATGCGTAGACTACATTTAGGAACAAGTTTTTATTTTGCTATAAAAAAATGTCGAAAATAGCCAAATAAAACGTCATTTTTTAAACATTGTAATTTATCCAGAATCTTGATATGTTATGCAAATTCTGCCAACGACATCGTATTTAACGCGAAAGAATTTTCAATATGTGCATTACTATCAGCGCTTCAGAAAGATTTCAGATGTTGAACAATGCAATGGTTAATAAGTGTCTAATACTTTTAATCCTGAGGTTGTATTCATATAATATTTTACTCTTATAGGGTCACAATTGAGATAAACAGTTAAATAATTTTCGCTTACAAAAGTTGTAATATGTTCGGAAATATTAATTAAAATCCGAGTCAGAATGCAGCTCCGCGAATTCACCGATGGTCGTTCTTTGAGTGGCGAACAAATTCGGGAACGTCCCTCCATTCTCGGTGGCTATCAATTGCGGCTAATCCTTCCCCAAAGTCGCCGAGAAATTCTTGTCCAGCATATTCTCCGCAGTAACTGCCAGCTCGCGACGTAAAATTGTATCTGACACTCATCCGCGGGCATGTTAATCGCGTCATTTATAATACACAGTTCATAACATCCTGCACGTTCAATGATTATCGCGGATCGATATTTTAGGAAGATCGACTTTTCAGTGGGACAATTAAAACTCATGCGACGCCGTGGTTCGGTCATGTATATTAGATACCCAATTCCAGCAGTAATCCAGCTATAAATATCTCTGAATTATATTTTCTACCGGGTCCGAGGGTATCGTGCTACGGACGATTTGTCCTAAAAGAGGGTGGAGAACGGACGAAGGACAGCGCCGCGCGGTGTCTGTTTACCCGTCAATCGTGCGATTAAATTGGATCGCCGGTATTATCTTTTAATCCCACCTCGTCGGTAGAATGATGCGGCTTTGGAAAAATCGGTATAAAATTTCGCATTGCAACACTGCGCCGACCGTCGGGTTATAGTCTCGCAACCCGAGACTGAAACAATTTGGAAACGCAGCACGCAGTACTTTATTTCGCGCTGTAAACTCGAATTCCCGTTTTGTACTCGTCATCAATCATCTTTCTAGGATGTATAGAGTGCGCGTTGTCTCTCTCTTTTGCTACAGATTTCTCAATCACACTTTGAAAGTTATCTTTCACCAACAGAAACATTGATATGTTAACAGCTCTTGAATGTATCATATATAACTATTGAGAAAATGTGAAACTCTTAAATTTAACTTGAAGAGACCGAATACATAATTGACAAAATCACATTTTTCAATCAATTCCAAAATATTTTCCTTTAATAGTTTCAATTTAAATTCACTATAAAAATATTTAGTAATAGTAATTGAAAAAAGAAGTAATTATAATTTTGATACTCTTTTAAAAAGAGAAATCATCCCGAAATTAAGCAAAAGAGTTAGGAGGACACTTCCTTAAAGTGATACAATTCAGAAAATTATTGTTAACTTAAATCAAATAATGTCGGCAAAAAATATATTCTTGATATGATCAACTATCATTTTTGTAATTATTGTTTCACAACTTTTAGAAAATCTTCTTGAGTTGTGACGATTGTAACGAATTTTATTCTTTAAAGTAAAATTTCATTCTAAAAAGCGAACATTAAAAGCCAATTTTGAAAAATCTTAATTTCCAATATTTAAGAGTAAAATTCCTCTTTTTAGAGCGAGATTTTTATTTCACAAAATTTTAAAGAGAATAATTTCATAAAAATTCGTCACAAAACTAAAAAAAAATTTCTCAGAGTTGCAAGATATAAAATTACAAAAATGATACTTTTGATCATATTAACAATATATTTTTCTTTCCCACATTACTTGATTTATAATAAGTCAATAATGTTTTAAATTGTCTTACTTTTGTGTGTGTGTGTGTGTGTGTGTGTGTGTGTGTGTGTGTGTGGAGTAAAGGAGCTAATTTTAAAAGTCTTAAAGAGAGTAAGTTAGTTTATTTTTGATAATTAATAAACTAACATTTATTTAACTCATTCATGGTAATAATTTGAAATTCACATTTTATATGTAAGTTATTGTGTCACTTTTGAAGTAAGAGATATATATCGACTTGCTTAATAATGATAATAAGACTTGCTATTTCTGAAAAAATATGTAAATTCAAAATATTGAGAGTAAAACGCAGTTTAGAATAATTTTCTTTTAATAAAAAATTGAAAAATATTTTGAAATATAATTCTTTTTTAACTAACGCTTTGTCTCACATTCTTACGAGATATTACGCGATATCAAACCATGTATTTCTCGTCGCGGCTTTCGGTAGTTTATCTTCCATCGTTATCGCGTAACGAGGGGTACTTCCCTCCCATCTTTCTCTCTTTCTCTCCCTCTGGTTCGCGAGAGCGGTCGGTAACGGCTAATCCAATCCTATTTACATCGCGGAACTGTCGTGGCGGCATTGACGCGCGCGGAAATAAATCCCGACACGACTAACACAACCGTCCGCACGCGCGTCCACCGCGCCGCGCCGAGGGTGCGTATAAATCCCGGGCTTTCTCTCGGAACAAATCGAATGTCGGTCGATGTAAATGAATTCCGCTCTAATTGCAATTATGCGACACGAATGCGCATAAACGTTCGCGTTATGCGATAAATGACACGTCACTCAGAGGCCGGCACGGAGCGTAGCCCGCGCGCGCCCGCTCTCTCACGTCATTGCGAATTTATGAAATGGCGATCGTTATATCCGTATCGGGCCCTCTCGAAACCATTCGCGTTATAATTGCAATTAATCAATAATTGACGTCATATAATTGGGCGGCCGCCGAGACGACGGACCGTTAAACATTCACGTACGGGCGTCTAGTGGATGGCATACCAAAATGAGAGCTTCCTGGTACCTTAATTTTGCATAAGACGCTGTTCGATTCGTTGACAAATGTGACATTTTAGACGGAAAACTAATTACTAACTTAATACAAAATGTAATTTAATAATAAAATTAATTTAAATTTAATTTTGTTTTAATCGTTAACTACCTTGATGTACGTTTAAACGTTGCATTACAGTGATAAAAATAGTGCAAAATTTTTCATCATGAACTAATTAACAACGTGATTGAAATTCAAAATTATTGATATACCTATTATTTCGTTGATTAATAATAATTATGCAGTAAAAAATACTTTTAAATTTCATTTATTAAAAGAAACTATTCTTTTTACACTAGCATAAGCTATAATGTTTAGCATATTTATATACAATATTTGAAGATATCTTTAAATATTCAACAAGCTCAAGTGTATATAATAAGTTATTATACCCGTATTGTGTCGTATAATTATTGCGATGAATTGTGCCGTTATCAAGAATTAATTAATCATTATTAGTGGATCAATAAATTCTATACCAATAGGTTTTGAGCACGAGTCATCGAACAATTGAAATCCATGATGAAAACATCTTTGAATTGACGGAACGTCGACCTCGAAAATACGAGCCATAATCGATAATACATCGCGTCAGACAGTTTCAACGCAAATACCACCTCACTGAGAGTGAATGGATAAAATTGGCGAGTGCGCTGATCGGTAGACATACCGTGTAAATACGTAATGGAGATCTCCCTTGTCCCCCAAATCAAATTTCCGACTGATTCGCAAAGCTGTTAGTTGATCTCATTTATTTATCGGGGACCAGCTGTGATTAGACTTTTGCTTTATCATGGATTCGCGGCCTGGTCAGATATCCACGATTCGTCTACAATTGTCCGACTAAATGAGCATCGCACGAGTATCCGAATTCATCAGTAAAAATTTCGCAATAAATCGACAAATAAATTCACACTTTCTCTTTGTCCCCCGTTCTTTTAAGATTCTTCGCTTTTTTTCTAAATATATATATGCGTATGTGTGTTATAAATGTGTATGTGTATATGTGTGCGTGCGTGCGTGTATATATATATCCGATTTTTGGTAGAACACGCATTAAAAGCTTTCCACCTGTTGCTAAAAAAGAAAACTATTTTGTATTATCATTGTAATCAGTATTTGCATTTTTTCTTAGTCTACTAATATAGTTATTTTCCAACAATACATAAAACAATGTTTCCTGTATTTCATTTAGATGATATTGTATATATATATACATGTGTGTGTGTGTGTGTGTGTGTGTGTGTGTGTGTATGTGTGTATGTGCATGCGCGCATATATTAATAAATAGAGACTTTAGATAAAAATTACGAATAAACACTTTTTTATCAATTTCATAGACCACAATTTATTGATAATTTCTATTAGAGATTTTTATTCTTTGCCTTTGTTTTTTTTTGCTAATTACAGAATTAAAAAAACTAAAACAATTATCTCAAAACTTATGTGATTAAAACTTTATAAAAAATATATTGATTAATTTTCCTATAGCACAATAAATGCATATATGCAATAATTTGAAAATAAAAAAAATATTATTACGTAATAGATTGCGCAATTAGAACTTTCACTTTTCAATATACAGCTTGTATATGTAAAAGGCTTTTTTACAAAACTTTTCACTGGAGAAATGCCTTGGTCAAAGCGTTTCACAGCTACGCCGCGGTGTCTGATTTGACACTATCGTTACTACTTAAGGTTCGATTCTCAGGTTCGCCGCATTATTTCTTCCGCAATAACAAACACCCGAGTGCCGCCATTCCATCGGTTGGAGAGAGCACGCCCGTTCGCGCGGAAGAAGCCAGTTCGCAAGTTCGAGGCTCGGACGGGAGAGCAGTTCTCGCGCTCGTTACGAGATTAAGGAAAAAGCTTCGGAGCCACGAGGGGGTGGCGAGGTGGTGACCGGGGCACCCGGGGCCCACCCATGAAGACGTGCCCCCTTCGGGGTGTCCTATCACCGACCCGAGCTTATTCCGCCCCTCAAGTTCGGGCCACACCCGCAATCATGCGCAGTTTCCACCCATCGGCCAATGAAAAGCGCTCGGTAGCTTGCAAGCTCGCCGCTCCGGCTCCGGCTTTCGTGGCCGAGCCACTCCGACCAAACACCACGTGGCACGCGTCCGAGTTGCACGTGCATTCGCGGAGCTGCGAGAGCCCTGTGCGCGCGCGAGACCGGGCGCTTGCGACAGAACTTCCAAGAGAGCTTGCGAGGGATCGAAGCGACGGTGTTCTCACCGCTAGGGTTAGCGGAAAATTGTGTTTCCCTTCACTACGGGGGATTCCTATTTCTTTTTTGCGCGAGCTCCTTGACAGCTTCTTTCTGTAACGCATACTTTCGATCACTCTATCATCCCCTTGCGCTTTCATTCTTTTTCTCTTTTATCTTTCTCTTTATCTCATTCTGCTCCGATCTCTCTTTATACCTTTTAATACATTTCATATATAAATGATCGATTGAGTCATTTTCATAGTGTGACGTGAAAGATTTAACTGTGCTTCGAGAAACCTACCCGACGTTTTTCGTCTTCACTGAAAGTCAAGAACTGTTGGCAAAGACGAAGATTTCAACGAGTTACGGGCGAGGTAAGAAAATTATTTATTTGATATTATTCCATCGAAGAATATTGCGTATTTTTGTGTCTTTTAATTTGTATTTTATTATGTGTAACAAAAAATATGTATTGAATATAGGTTCTGATAGCAATAAATAGCAAGTAACATTAAATTAACCACGTTAAAGATAAAATATAATATTTATGAGAGTAAATGCATATGCAATATATACGTGACATTTGCGTAAAAATATAATATTTTTGTATGACAGTAAAAATATCAGTGATAAGTCAAATGATTACAAGTAAAATTCAAAGAATATTTAATTAACTTTTTTTAGTATATTATATACTTGTATTTCTTTAAACGTCTTTAAAACTTTAATTCATAAAGGAATGTTATAATAATGCGAAAATTTAAAAAATTAGTAGTTTTCTTATAATTTCTTATATTATAGTTTACTATGTTATTTATTTTGCTAAATAAAGATAAAATTATGAAAAATTAAATATAAATTTTTTCAAAAACTTATTTATTTCGCTTATAATGTAAGTGATACAAAATGTGTATTTAAATTAATCGAATTTTAGACAATCCTATAGTTTAATAAAAGAAATTTTTTATGGCATTTTTTTAAACAGCATTTGTATAAAAATATAATACGTAAATGAGACTTTAGGATATAATATAGTACATGTAAGAAAGTTTGACGAATAATAGGCGTCGGTGTCGGCTGGAAGAGAACCGATATTCAACAGTTGGTCCTTCTTTTATCTTTGAAACTTAACCCTCGATGCTACCGCCCTTCAAACAGGCACCCTCTGTTCGTACACCCCGAGAGAAGCACTTCTTGAGGGGTAACGAAAGTATTTAAAAAAAGTTGAGGGAATTTTCTGCGTAAAACAAGGCGAAAATGTATTCCGAATAATGAAACAAAGTAACGAATAGATAATATCTAGACTTTTCCTCCTGTACTTGAAATGATCTTAAGTTCTTTTTATACTAAGCAGATTATAGTTTATAACAGTTCATAACCTGCAATCTATACGCTTACGACATTAATTTAATTAGTATAATGTTATTTATTCAAAAAAAAGAATAAAAGAGATTTTATTTTATATGATTAATGTTGCTATTTTTTAAAATCAATAATATTTGAAGACTACATATATCAACAAGACAATTTATGTTTATTTTATAATTTTACCAATTTAATGTTATAATGTCTACAAAACAAAAGAATTTTTAAAAATTATTTTAAAGTTGGTAAAAATAAAAAAATATGTACATTTAAAATTAGAGTCGCCCTTCTTCTAATAAAAATAAAAAAAAAAATTTTTGTACGCTTACTAGTATTTGTCTATAAATGTTCAATTCATAAATTTGAAAAACCTCCTCATATGACATTTTACGCATTAAGAGAATTTTATACATTTTGTGGGTTCTACAAAATTGCCAAATGAATTTTCGCATTATTACTAAATAATATTTTATTTTCATTATAATAATAAATTTCACAATTCGTCATTAACTGAAAACATTATTTAGTATAATGTTTTTATTTCGTTTCATAGTATACAAAGAATATACAATATCTAACATAGTGGTAAACGAGCCAATTTATCTCTAAAAATACCAATCCACTCATTCGGTGATGTTCTTTCTTCGTTCGGTCCAGCGGAGGAATTCGCGGACTCAGTGCAATAGGTGCGGCCATAGGTGTAACATATTTATGTTGTGAACCGGCCGAGTGCGAGCAATAAATAGCGGAGGCGTGGGAAGGGTGAAAGAGAGAGAGACAAAACGCATGTAGGAGGGCAGTTCGTTGAGGCGCGCGGGACCAGAGCGATTACGTTTTCCAAACCCCTCGCTCTCTCGTGCGACCGAGTCACCGGCACCACCATCCACCACCGTTTTGCTCCCTACAACCCCCGCGCGAATCTCCAGCCTCGTCTGCCCCCGCACGTCTCCTCGCGCGCGCCTCGTCCCACCGGACCCTTTACGGTGCCCGAACAACCCTATTCGTTTGTTTCCAACCCGTATGTGCGCGTTACACGGAGGTATGCAATTTCGGTGTCGAGAATGCGCTACTGGACGAACGACCGATGTATCGCGTATCAGTGTTAGAGCTCTTACAAAAGAAAGAAAAAAGTAGTTAACCCTTCGAAGAATCGGTTAAGACATAAAACTGAGGATTGTCTGACGAAAGAATGCTTCGTCGAAATGTGTGTGTTGTGTGTGTGAATCTTAAAAATTATGCCCTTACTAAATATTGATTAACTTAACCTTTCGTAAGCACACATATTTTTACTTCATAGGCACTCTGAATTTTTTGTCTAGCTCAAATTTTTTTACTGTATTCCAAACTTTAAAAAATCTAGAAAAATTTAAGATTACTTTTTAATATCTTCTGCAAATAGTTCTATATTGTCAAATAGTTCTTTTTAACTGAAACGTTAAAATCTTTATTTAATAAAAATTAAAATTTGTGCCAAGAAGTTTAAAGAGATTTCAGAGTAAAATTTCGCTTGGATCAAAAAAGACCTTTTGTGTGCTACAAAGAATTAATATTGACATATTATTACTAAAAGATAGTAATTAATGATTTATTTGAAGTAGTAAAACCACTGGACAGAGCTTTTAACACTTAAAATAAATAATTAATTGCTGTTTTTCAGTACACCTATTAAATTGATATTAATAACTATTAAACTAGTATTAGATTTCTGTAAAGTATTAGATTTCAGTAAACCAGTATTAGATTTCTATAAGGGTAGTTGACATAAACGGCGATTATTCCCTATTGCAAGTATTAGATATTATAAACATATTACTAAAGTTACATGAAAATTTAATTATAGATAAAAGTTAAATTATGCAATTCAGATCATCAGATTCTATTTTTATAATACTGCACAATTAATTTTTACATCTTGTGTTATTTCGTTTGTGTAGATTTAAAAAAAATACGCGACAAGTACAGATAATGAAGGAGGCCCTAATCTAAATTAATTATTCACAAATTTCTTGGCCAATTAACAATTATCTTTTCTTTAAGAAACACATATCAGGACTATAATTGGAGTGTAATAAGCTATTAATGATAATTTCGCTAGGAACGTTCCAGATATATAATACGATAATGTCTCAAAAGCGAAGAATGCGATATTCGATACGAATGTGCCGATACGGTATTTCGTATTAGCGCCCCCATTACTCTTCCGCTATTACGGTTACCAGGCGACGTAACGTTCTCCGGTAACGAAGCACATGAGTGCATACGGGCACGCGGACGAGCGGACATATCGGAACGCAGACTCGTGGATCCGAATCCGGGCGGCATGCTCCGGGGCACAGTTATGCTGAAAATCTTGACTGGAGGACCCTTTCGCATACCAATCGCCCGGGCCAATCCGATCGAGGATGCATCCGTAGGCACGTCGATCGGAGACGCGCTAGTCGGCCAGTCGGGTAACCAAATGATGCATATCTCTCCTCGATCCGTCGTATCCCGAATGTCTCGACATGTTGCACGCTCCCGTTCGCAGGAACGAGGGGAGGACTGTCTATGGTGGGTGGGCGAACTAGCTCGAAAGCCGTGGGTGAGGAAGACCAGCTCGGGGAGGGCTCGAGCGTATGGTTGCGATGAGGTCGAGAGCTTGCGGCCGGATGCCAGTCTGACCATGTCTCTACCGGCGCGTTACTTGCGAGCTCGTCAGCCTCTCGCTCCTAGACGCATCCTCGCCAGAATCCGAGCAATGCGGCTCAAGAGTCCGCGCCGGCGCTGCAGCTGCACTCTAGGATGCAGCTCTCGGCTAGCTTGGCGGCTATACCGGGCGCGATCCTCGACGGGGATTGGCCGGTCGAATATCATCGAGATGGGGCATTGGGGTGGTCTTCAGTGGCTACCGGTATGCGTGGTAATAGGAGGATCTTCGCCGCGATATCGAAGGAAAATTGCGAGCCATGGTAGATGGAAACGATAACGCGAGAGTGTCTTATTTATACTTGAGTTTTTTTTCTTTTTCTTTTTTATACATTCAACAATTTTCCCCTCTTTTGTTTCTCAGTAATATTTAATATGAGATAAAATACGAGAATAGATTCGATATGTATATCAAGGTGTATTTAAAATATAATAAATATGAAATACAATTTATATAATAAATATGAAATTTACGAGAGAGAGAGAGAGAAATAGATTTATATTTATATATTTATATTTATATATATAGAAATGTTGATTTTATATAAATTTCGCATTTAGCGGTCTAAAATCTGGTCAACTATGCTTTAAAATTCAATGTTATACATCAAATTCGTTGTTATAATTTGCATTGCCCGTTGTGCATTACATTAATAATTGGGTCGACTCTGTTTAAGCTTTTAATCAAGTACTGACAAAATGCGCGCATTGTGCGTCGATTGCGCGGTATTCCCTCTCGCTCGGTGTGTGACGGAGGCGCGTCGAATGCGGCTTTTGCAAATGAATTTTTCGGGGCACGCCATCGTTCCGCGTTGATACGTTTGCATCGCGGTGATTTCGCAGGGCACCGAGCTATATAACGCGCGAGGGGCCACGGGTAACGAAATTCCCCCGATGCGTGCATCTCACGCATTCCGCAGCGAGATTGCGCAAAAATCGGGCGAAACAAACGCAACTAATTTAACTGCTTTCGAACAATTAATCCGAAGCATTTAATTTAATTGCGCCGCAGCCCGTCGAGTCCGGCCAACAGCCAGTCGGAACAACGACCGGTGCAAAACCCGGGACGGAATTTTCAGCTCGACGCGATGGCTCGAATTCTTTGGCGCGTGTAAAACAAAATAAAAACATTTGACAGTTGAAAGTTGACCCGGAGAAAGGCGCGCTTGTTGCAATATCGACATTTGAGATTTGATACGATCTATTTGGTAAAAATGTCTCATGGAACATTTGAAAGGCCCTATAAATACTTTTTCCCTTTATTCGTTTTTAAAACAAATATCAATTTGATTTTTTTTTACATTATATAACAATATATCATATTTTTTTATCAAAATTTTGAAAAACTTTTTTTACAATTTTCAACAATTAAGTACCACATGCTTTAATAAGTCTCAAGTTAAAATTATATACAAGTGGAAAATTACAGAAAAATTTATTACATTATTTGTTTGTAAATTTAATTTTTAACATTACTTTAATTTATAGAATAAGCTTCAATTTATAGATTGTGTTTCAGAATCGGTTAATAATCGGCGCGTCAGTTTGTTTGAACTAAAAATTGGAAAAAGTCATATAAAGATATTATTAGGTATCAAGAGCCACCTTGACTAAACATAGTCTGTGTGTGCTTTGCTTATTGACATTGATTATTTTTTAATTTAAATGAACATAATCGGGCATAAACGTTAGTAGCCATAAATGTAAAAAGCTCTCGCGTGAGAGTTAAAAAAGAAGAACGATTGATAAAGTAGACAGACGTGGAGAAAAAGACAAGAATAACGAGACGATACGAGGAGGGTGCTATGGGTGGATGTAATTAATAGCAAACCCGTATAAATCAGAGACAGGTTGGATGCACGCTGGTACGCGGCGTTACCGATGCAGGATTATGCCCAGAGGGGCAGTTACCCCACGACTCGCTAATTTTTCACACAGCCGCCATAATGGTCCGGGCTAATTACTGATTTTTATCAACGCGAGTTGCTTCCGCACGCGTGTGAGTGCGCTTACGTGCGTCGGTGTGACCGAGAGGTGTAAAAAGAGAAAAAACACGCGGTGATAAAATGCGGCGAGAAAAAAGTGTGATTCAAGGCTCAACAGATCAAAGTCGATTTCATACTAGAGCAGTATAATACAGTCAATTTAATGAGCTCTATACTATTCTATTATAAAATCAATATCATCGAGGAATCCCCACTGAGTACACCTTTTGTTCTAATTTCTAAGCAATGACACTCTAAGGATTGTAGTGTTTTCTTTGTCAAGGATTCACTTATGAGTTAATGCTGCTTTTTCTACCATTTTCTACTGGATATATAGGAAAAAGTCAGAAAAACAAGTATTCATGTACTGTTAAGTTCGTAATAATGTCAAATTATACATAATTTCAGGTACCTTTAATCATTTTTATAGGTCGCCATTACTTTTACTTAATATCGTAATTTAACTAAAATATTGGACAGTTTAATTCAGGAAGATGTTTTAAATTTAAATTGAATTTAGTTTATTATTTATTAACATGTTCTGTGCTAATTTTAAGTAACTTGACTACCATGTAGTTTACCAATGACCCGTGAAGCGTAATTGTAAGTGGTTGTAAAAAATTGACCAATCTCTATCGAATATAAGGAAAATAATCTACCGTGATTGATTATTTCTTACAATCACTTACGATATTTATCCAATTGTGAAGTAAACTTAAAATGCATTGTTAACTTACTTTTGATATTGTTTAATAAATAACTACAGAAATAGATTGATTTACATTTTGACACACATGGAAGTGAAAGATAACAAAATATTATTAAAAAATTGTTTCCTTTTCTCTGGATGTGTTAGTTTTCTATTAGGGGAGGGGGGATATTCTATAAAGGAGTTTAGTAAAGTTTAGAGTATATATATAAGAGAAAATCCAACATACATACGTATACTTATGAAGCTCATTCTATATGGCGACTATACATCGCTGCGAATAATTTTGCGGTGCTACGAACGACTATTTTTAAGCCTATCTGAAGAACACTGTCTTATTCCAATAAAATCGGCGCACGTCGTCTCCGTTTACATTACACTATTTGGCGACATTTCATAGCTACGGAAATTCGCAAGTTCTTCGTCGCGCTACAGGCCGCTCCAAGTTTCGTGCACCAGGTAGAGATATTCCTCTCCCGCTTCAGTAGATACAGCTAACCAGCCCCAGACGCCTATGTACTTAACGTAACCCATGTAAGCTCACGCTAGAACAAATTTACCACCAAGCTACTCTCTCGTCCTCCTCACCCCGCATCGTGCCTTCGCCGAGAGCTTCGAGTCCCTTCTCACCCCTCGTAATTCGCCCTCGAAACACCGATGCTATGAAGTTGTGTTGAACTTTTCGCGAGCATAGTTTGCGGAACACCCTCGGGTGACTGCGAGCGCTTACCTTCGTTCGTGACATGTATCTACAGAGAGGGCGTTTGACAGCGGCAAGCGGGATAGCAAGAGAAACGAAAGGTGAGTCAGATAAATTTCGAATAGAAAAGAAACGTTTCGTCAGCGCCTAACAAAGGCGTGAATTTTTACCGAGAATTTGCTAGATCGGCATTAGCAGCTACCTGTTGCCTACCTCCAAAATATTTCGATCGAATCGTATCGATTTATGATATACGGGAAGAATTTTGTTAAAATGTCTAAAAATTTAACTAGATATCTACAGATTTAAAAATAATTTTGTTCAACTATCAAAATAATTATGTATTATTATCAAAATAATTAGAACTCTCAAGCTAGTTACTAGAATGTCAAAACTTTTTGCAGCATTTCTCATGCTTGAGTTTCTTACATAATTAGTTTGATGGTCCAGCAAAATTGTTCAGATCTGTATTTATTGAAATTTTTTAATACTTCAGTGAAATTATTATTTCCACGTAGCTCAATAACTTGATGAACTATATATGATTTCGACATCTTTATCAAGTTCATTCAATTATGAGTCACAAATATGGTTTATTAGTACAAAAACTCAAGATTCGTATTGTCACAAGGATCTTCGTGCTCGGAGACCGAAAAGTTTTCTCCCGATAAATACCAGAGAATTGCGTCGAGATGTATGAACTCAGCCTGTGTGTTCCTTCCTCTCAAGTTTTCTTGTTTTTCTGTTTTTTTTTTTTTTTTTCGAGTCTGTAGATCCTAACTGGCACATACGCACGTTGGCAGCTAAAATGGTACACGCGTTAGGAATTCTCGGCACGGCAGTCGGAGCCAACAGGCTCCGTAGAAACTTACGGGCCAACTTTGAGGGGGGTATAACGGTATTACAACGTTATTAGATTTACCGCAAGCACCTACCCGGAGGCACTCCTGCACATTACCCACATACCCCTACCGAAGTATAAGTAACCCTAAGCGTCCCATAGAACTCACCTCGTGGCTCCTCTACCGCCGTGCATTAAATTATAAGCGTACGCCCTGTACTGCGAGTTACTTCGTTTATTTTTCATATTAATCCCGACGAATATTCATAGAATTCTTTAAGCGAGAACAAGATAAAATTACTTTGACATATCGCTTTATTTAAAAAATGACATAACTCAAAAAAAATTACTTTTGAGTTATTATCACGAATAAGTTAGTTAAACATTATCATATTAATCATCAAAAGCAAATTAGCTTGACTTCATAAAATATTGTCAATACTGTCACAACTCAAAAAGTAGTTAAAAGGTTGGTGAAAGAAAAACGATATTTGATTATGTTAAGAATGATTTTTTTGGCTGATATTATGGTTTTCTATAATAAGCCATTATTTAAGCTTAAGTCTTAAAAGTCATAAGAAATTGACCATAATTGATTATTCTTCTTACATTCGATTATAATTGGTCAATTTCTTCTGGCTTAGATAATGCTTATTGTAGAAAGCCCATTATACTTATTTATGAATTTTATGATATTACACAACACATATTTATAATACTTTTATATACGTATTTTAATACCTCTTTTAATATTGTAATAAAATTCCATACATAACAATGCGCTTTAAATTATTTTATATATTATCGATTTATTATCAATTTTTCAATATTTTCACACGTGTTGTATACAAATGCATACCGCTGTAATTTCGTATAATGATCACTCGTCATAAAAGAAACGACAAAATAATTTAAATGCGCAAGAAATAATTGTGAGAACGGAGATGCGTGTGGTGAACATAGATAGCATGGGTGCGAGAAATGCGAGAGAAATTTCGGCGCGGCTAGCTATTGAGTAGGTACCCTTAAGATAAGGGTGGATTCACCCCGTCCCTCATACGTTTCCGCTATCTGACGCTAAACGGCACCGCTGCTCGGTGGCCTTCCACGGTAAAAGGGATGGCCCCGACAGTGCACGGTTCTACATAATACGTTGGCACATTACTGTCGAAGCACTGTTAGATAAGCGGAATTTAGAACGGAACGAGACAGGATTTTTGTACGGCCGGCATTTGTGAAGAATCGCCGGATCTCCGGATCGCCAGATTTGTGCGTGCAACGCTTTCTCTGTTCGTCTCTTATCCAAGCAAATTCACATCCCCACTTTGGTCGAAGAAGACTTACGTGAGACGTTTGTTTGTTAGGATGAATTGTCAGACATTCGAAAGATTGAATAACACTATCACGTAAGAAAAAAGAATTTAACAGTATAATCTAAAATACATGAAATGCATTAGAATTATTATTTATAAGTACATAATACATTAAAATTTTTCCAGTATTATAAAGTACTATAAAGTACAATAAAAATATTTCATTAATAATACCGTGATCATTAGAACTCCCTATCATTTGCGAATATTTAGATAGATGTCATAAAAGAAAAAACAAATAATGAAAATTCTTACAAGATATATTAAGACAAATATTTTTCAATAAAATAATTTTTGCGTTAGATCAAATATATTTGTAATGTAAACCGAAAACTTTCCTTTTATTTCGGAATAAAATTATATTTACCTCATTTGAGAAAAATTACCTCATTTTAGAATAAAATCATATTTACTTCATTTCAACAGCTGGCGTATAGCTTATTCGGTATTTTAATAGACTTATAATTCATTTTCAAATGTATGTCTTATTAATTATCGGAACGTAATTAAGAGGAGTATTCGATACATTTTACAAATCTATGAAAAAAAAATTTACATTTTAATATAATTTGCAAGAATCTTCTTTATATGTTTCTCTTGCTTCTGAAATCACAATCCAAAATGACTGCAGTAAATAACCAGGAACCTGAAAAAAATATAATAAAGATATCTTCAATCTAATATGAAGGTAGTTTGTCTGACGGCTCGATTCTTATCGCCAAACTCTCGATGTTTGATGAAATAGCATCACTAGCGACGAAACTGATTTTGAAAGCCGGGAAAGACGAGGCCAACGCAACAAAGGCCTTTACACGTCTCACCCCCAACTCATTTAAGGCTAACTGTCCACAACGGGGGTGCAAACTACCCTTATCTGCGGACGTTTATGCCCACGCCTTATCTAGTGGCCCCCGAGTGCCTCACGCTCGCTAACAACTAGGTATTCTCTCTTCCAAGCCAATCTCCTTTCTCAAACGACCTCAAGTCCTTTCCTCTCTTCTCACAGACCAGCTTCCTATTTTTTCTATTCTTGCTGAACTTGTAGCTTCACCAATAATTTTAAAACTCAACATTTTAAATATCTATTGGTAAGACATGTTTTTAAAATTCTTTTATCATTTTTAGCAGAAAAAAAATACATTACTACTCAAAATAACTATTATAAACTTATAATTTTTTAAATAAGTTAGACCCGTTTTCACACAAAATACGATTATTTAAAGGTTAGAGATTAATTAATGAATGAGCTTCATGGATGTGTGTGTGAGTGTGAGAATTTCTTGATAATCTCCAATCTTTAGATAATTTATGAAAATAGACCCTCTAAAAAAAATTTTTTTAATGACTATCTATTATATGAATAAAAAATGCTCATGTAATAATTGATTCTTTAATTCTGCATATCTGTTCTAACAATCATCTAACACAAAATAATATTTTCACTATCACAAAATAAGTAAAATCATTCCATTTTTTCTGGTTATTATATATTGCATTTATATGATAATAGCCATTTAATGACCTTAATAATAAGAAACTTGTTAAATATCAAATTAGCGCGATTTAACTCGCTTATTAAAAGACTTTAGTGATGTACAAAGGGAAAACAGAAGACAATCGACAAGGCTTCGATGTTTCTTATCTCGCGTCATTCCAATCCTACTCCTGTCTCTCGTTTCGTTTCGCGAACCGAGACGATTCGTGAACGACGGGAGGGTTCCGCCGCGGTCGCAGGATGTTGCGGTGAAAACAAAGACGTTACTCGCCCCTATCTGAGGGTTGTAAAGTAACCGTCGAACGACGACGAAACAGGGGCGTAATAAATGAGATAAGCTACGGATACATTCCTGCAAGAGTGGAAGGCATAATCGATGAGTTTCTTCGTAACGCGATCAACGTCGAGCCTTATCTAATCGTATCGAGGAAAAATTGTTCGTGGTGAACGAATTCGAAGCGACGACGCGATAAATCTTACACAGATCGAGGGAGATGGCAGTTATCGCGAGAGCAATTAAAAGGATAGAGAGAGTTCATGATAAATTGACGACACACACATTGCCGAAGAAACTGATTGACATGAGAAGGGTAGTTTGCTGAAGTATCTAAAAATTTAACAGGATACTGGATAGAGAAAAAAATAATTCTATTGGACTATTAAATTAATTACATAGAAATCGCAAGCACGATAGGCATGCTGCAAAAAATTTTTACGTTCTAACAACCTGGATATTTGAGCGTCCTATATATGTAATTATTTTGGTGATCTAGCAAAATTACTCTGTCACACAGAAAGGATTTGTCATAATAAAATAAAAAGTATTCTTGATTTAATTTTATCTTAATGCAACATAAAAATAAAACAATATTAAAACTTATTGTTTTGAGTCAAACTAATTTATTTATTGATTTATTGTCTCGAATTAAGAGTAATTATATAAATTTAAGTTTATATATATGTGTGTGTGTGTGTGTATATATATTCCCTCTCTCTCTCCTCTCCTCTCTCTCTCTCTCTCTCTCTCTCTCTCTCTCTCTCTCTCTCTCTCTCTCTCTCTATAAATTAATTACATAGAAATCGCAAGCACGATAGGCATGCTGCAAAAAATTTTTACGTTCTAACAACCTGGATATTTGAGCGTCCTATATATGTAATTATTTTGGTGATCTAGCAAAATTACTCTGTCACACAGAAAGGATTTGTCATAATAAAATAAAAAGTATTCTTGATTTAATTTTATCTTAATGCAACATAAAAATAAAACAATATTAAAACTTATTGTTTTGAGTCAAACTAATTTATTTATTGATTTATTGTCTCGAATTAAGAGTAATTATATAAATTTAAGTTTATATATATGTGTGTGTGTGTGTGTATATATATTCTCTCACTCTCTCCTCCTCTCTCTCTCTCTCTCTCTCTCTCTCTCTCTCTCTCTCTCTCTCTTTCTCTCTCTCTTTGTCATGTTTAGAACAAATCTTTATATCTAATGATACAATAACAATGCTGGCGTCATAATATTTGACACGAAACCGAAGCACAAAATCATTTTATACTAGATTTAACCATTTTTCATTTAAGAGTGAAATATTCTTCTGACAATAAAATGATTGTCTCTGTATTATTCTATTTCACAATAAATCGAAGAATAATAATATCATTGAATCAGAAAATCTCTTCTATAGGTATATTTTTTCAGATCTGCATCTGACTAAATTTTTCATGCTTCAACAAAATCATCCTTCCGTGTAGAATTAGCACACGAATGAAATAGAATATTCGAAGTCTAGGTAAGTGTTATTGAGTCAAAAGTGGTGACTGATATCGGCGGGCGGAGAGTGCGCTTGTTTGTGGATTGCATGTACTAGTGCTTGTAATCGTGCGAGGCGCGTAACGTTACAGCGGTCATATTATCGACCGCGCGTCGCATCGTTTTTTTTTTTCGTTATATTCGCGTGGGTGTCTCCGGATGAAACCGTGTCCATCCACATCAGAATTTTAGCCTGTAGTTTTTTCGGACGAGGAACACGCACGCAGGCATGCACGCACGCACGCATTCACATACGCACTCGCTCGGAGAACGTCGGACTAATTGGAAGTCTTAATGGCACTCGACGATAATAACGCAGTCGGGATCCGGGTGTGTATGCATCATATCGATCAGAATTTGCAACGAACCCCACTCGCTTCCCAAACCCCGATGTACCGCCGATCGTTCTCTCGCGATTTGCCGCCTGTCCGTCAATGATGAATCAACAAATGGGACGGATTTGATTTCATTCATTAATTCCAAGCGACTTCGCCCGGGTTGATTTCCGTTATATTTTCTAGTTGATTGTATGCGAGCTATAAGAGAGCGGAAAAGACAAAAAGAGCTGAATAGGAGGAGAGTCGAGTGAGAGCGAAACGAACGAGACAAAGGGAGGAGAAACATGGAAAAACGGTGAAGAGGATACACTTTTCCGATAAACCGAGGAACCGAATAACGTCTGACAAACAGAGTATTAAATGTACCGCCAGTGTAAATCATCGAGCGATTAAATTACCGACGATTCCTCGTTTCCTTGTTAACGTGTTTTTTTTTTCTCATCGTCATACGACATACAATTTACCTCGACGTGCGTTTCCAACGCACTTGTGAAATTTTCGACCTGCAAAAATATGGAAACCCAAACACAGAAGTCCCGGTTTATTGGCAGTTTGAGTTTCTGTAGGACGTGAATTCATCGAGCGATGAGGTAAATAGAAGCCGGAAACGATAACTACGCTTTAGTACAGTTATACTGTTTTCAGTATCCTGGCGGTTATTAGGATAAAAGATACACGAAACGTATGAGTGGACGGACATAACCTGCACTTGTAATCTTATTTTTATTATTTAAGTTACGATAGAGCATCACACGTGTTAATATAGGAACACGTGTTGATTTATTTATTTCCTCGTATTTTAAATCATACATATAATACAACTAAAAGAATAAAGTCTTCTAAAAAAAAAAAATAAAAATTTTTCGACTTAATACAAGTTTATTGATTAATCAAATAATATCGGCAAAAAAAGTATATTTTTTTAACACATGTCATTTTCACAAAAAGATCATCACAACTCGAAGATGGTTAAAAAAATACTCCTTTTTAAATTTATTTTGATGTTTTTTAAATCAAGTTAAAGCAGTTTACTTCTGATAATTTATATGGTAATGTTTACTTAACTAATTTATAAGAAAACTCAAAAATCACTTTCTGAGTTGTGTCACTTTTGAAATAAGAAAGCGATATAATTTCTTTTCTTATCAATTCAAAAGTACCCAAGAAATACAATCATGTATTCAAGGGCATGTATTGTCTTCGTTTATTTTAATATGTGCTTATCAAATGCAAGGACAGAGATACAAGGCGACTCAAATCTAGTAAATCATTTTTAGTTTACAGATTTTCCATCTAGTTTAAAATTGATTTATGTTATATTTAAAAAATGTCAAAAAAAATCATCATTTACTGCAATCATTATTATCAAGAAACTGCTAATCTTGCTATCAACTATTATTCTCAAATACTAAAATCAAATTCACACACACCACACTTGTGTGAAATTAAATAAAAATAAAAAAAACTTCTATTGTCTACTCTTGCATATCTTTCAAGATTAAAGATGGAGAAAAAGAATCTTTCTTTTTTCGTTTAATACAAAAATTATTGGCTCCTTATATAAAATGGTTCGACAGTTCCGGGACGTTCTGTACACGCCAGCGTCGGCGAGGACTACAAAATGCCATGAAGGGTGAAGGACCCGTCTTATTGACATCCCGTAACTGTACCGTGATTTAATATAAACTACACAAAGCGTCTACCTTTGATAGGTAAATATGAAATACTCCGGTCGCGGACGAGTGCCCTTTCGGGCACAGGCTCGCGCTCGAGGGTGCGTTCGATCTCGCTTTCCAACATGCAGGACATATAGACATACCACGTGCCCCTACGCATTCCCCCCTGCTGTTCCGACTCAGGAAAATGCTCTCGGGTAAAAGAGCGCGGATGCTCCATGCTTTGAGAACTTCGAAGACTTTGTCGTATGCGTCTTCCTTTCGTCAAGCGTATCGTCTGAATTCTTTCCGTGTGTATATGCTGAAACGAGATCCGCGAGATTGCATCCAGTCGGACAACCATTCGAGAGAAAATTATACGGCAGAAATGCGCTACTGCGTGATATGCGACACGTAAAAATTTGAATTAATATCCAAATAAAAGAAATAGATGTAAATAAAACCTATATTTACGTACTAATATTTTTTAAATAAAAGGTATAGTATTTTTAATATTTAATGTCCGTACTCAGAGAAAAGTATTTGGCATTTGTGACAGTAATTAATAAAATAATTATAGTTAAGAGCTCCATTTTTATCACAGCTTTTTATTTCCAGAGAAAAAATAGTTACAATTGTACTATAATTTAATCATAATTATTCTCAATGTTAATATATATTTTTGATAGAACTTTAAGTTTAATTATCATTATTAATATTACGATTATAATACAAGTAATAATAATTATATCTATACTAACAACCATTTTTTTCTCTCAAATGCAGATGTAAGAAGGAACAATTATAACACAGACAATCTACTTGTATATAAATTGCGTTTATTTATCAAGCGTAATATATACTTGCGCGAAAATATAATAGATGAGAACGAAAGTGAGTAAAGATACGTTGCTCGAGAAGAGATCGTTTTATATAATACAGTTCGTCCATCGGTGGGAGGCGCAATATATATTCTTCTCGCCGACGCTCTTTGATCCTTTATTACATTTTTACAAGCGATTACATTGGCCAGCCGGCGGCGATCCTCCGGGACGATCTTATTTCCGCTCCTTACGACTGTCTTCAGATATCGCTTCGCCTTGCCGGCGCGTGCCCATCCCCGAAAGCGTAACGAAGTTTCCCGTGCCGCAAGGACGAAGATATTGTTCTTGTTTATAGCCAAGTTAACTCGAGTCCTACCCCGCGACTAGGGTTCATTCGTCCTTAATTAAGTTTAGGAGATTATAGAATTGTTCCGCAAAGTCGATTACAAGTCCGATGAGGAAAAGACAGCGGATTTTGCCATGCGCGAATACATCCAGAATTGAATTTTCGCAGTATCAGACTCGCGATTGTCGGTTGAAAAAGCACGTATATCACTGGAACTGATAAAATGATGACTGAAGTTTCCCTCTCTCTCTTTCCTACTCGTGAAACGAGCCGGTCGATCATAGTTTCGTTCAAATTCTGACAATTCCCAGAGGATTTATCCTATAACGCGATCGATTATCCGACTCCCCTCGGCTCGCTGCGCACCCTCTCGTTGAAATTGGAATCACTCACGCGGCGTTTAAGAGCGCGCGGCAAGGAAGCCGTCCCCAGCGGCCTTTAATTGGTATCGGCCACTAGTTAGCGCGAAATCATAGCTTTTGAGCGACACACGTCACAAGCAGGCGCGCTTACTCGCTCACTCGCTCACTATAGCCAACACGCCTGCGAAAGGCACCGGGGATGGTTGGATCAACGGAACGATTATCCCAGACTCGCGGATCAAAGGTGAGCGAGAAAGAGAAAAAAGATATAACGCGCATGGAGTATGTATGTGTGTGTGTGTGTGTGTGTGTGTGTGTGTGCGCGCGCGTGTGCGCGCTCTCACAATTTCAAACAGTTTCTCGCGACTCGATTCTCCGACGTGGCTGGAAGTCCGGCTAGTGAGTCTGAGCGTGCAATGATTGATGCTGGAGCCAGCAGTCGCGCGGGAAGAACGGACGAGGGGTGGGGTCAGGGGACCGAGTGCTGATGGTCGACGAGGAAGGGAGGGAGGGAGGGAGAGAAAGAGAGACCGGCGCTGAAAGTGAGGAGGGCTAGAGGATCGGTCCTACGGACTGGGGAAATTTAATTAACGTAAATGCCGCCGCCACGGCCGGCACTACACGCCGTGTGTGGCAATCGCTCATATGCAACTCAACCCTACCCGCTTTCCTTTCCACCCCCTTCCCGCGTGGCCCATTCTCCTACTCCTCCTAACCACCCCCGACACCCTTTAGTCGAGCCGCGCGGTACCTCACCCTAAGGCTTATCCCGCTATCACGTGCATCGTCCTGAACGGCCCAGCCGAGGGAGGTTATTAAACATCTGGAAAAGGGGTGAGGGGTTCTCGATTGCGGAGCGATTGATGGGTCTTGAATCGGTCGGCCGCGTTCGATTCGGGCACGATTTATAAGCGCGATCGATCGGCGCGAGCCGTCGAAACACGCCTCGCGGCGACGGAGGCAGATAAATAATCGGCATGTAATATCTTCAGTGGAATTCGAGCTGCTTTTCCCCAGGGAAAGTTAATGGCCCGAGCTAATATATTCGGTCGACATCACCCCGCTGGCGCGCGGCTCGATTTGCCACGCGGGTACGCCACTTCGATACGACGGAACTTCCGATGGCGGTTTACCGTCGCAGGAGGGTCTTTACGGCTATCTGTTGCGGAGTGTATTCCCGAGGTAGAGAAATGCGATTTCGTCAGCCTGGGATAGAACTATCTTGAAGTTTTATTCACATAGAGTCTTTTAGCTCATCTCATACTCGCTTTCTTCCATCCGTAATTTTTTCAAGCTGTCTAAAATACGTTTTTATAATATTCAAGTGATTGTAGATATATTTTGTTATTTTTATCGTATATATTCGCAAAAAGTATTCGTATAATCTCAGAGTAATGATAGCTGAACGATTTTTTCGTAACACGATTGTGCATTGAGAAAAAAGTTTGACATTTATGATTATAATAATTACATGGTAAAATAATTATGATTGGAACTCCATTTTTATAGTTGCTCTACTAATAATAATATTAATAACTAATTACTGTTTTATATACATATATAAAAGAATATATAGTTATCCCTGACAACAACTCTAGAAAGAACGCTTCTGCTACAGTATCTAAAAATTATAGAGAGGACGCTTAAACTAATTACTAAAATATCTTACGTACTTTGATAATTCAACAAAATTATTTTCAGATCATAATTATTTTACAATGCAATTATACTCACAAACACCAAACACGTACACATTCTCTCAATTAATAGTTATTAAAAAATGATGTAAAATATCCTTCGTTCAGTAAAACTGGATTGGCAAACAAGGAATCTGTCAAAACTTGCCCTAAGCCGCGTGAGATAACCGAGTCGCAGCATTGGTACGCATATGAGTAGATAGGAGAATACACACGCGGGGGGAGGTGGAATAGAGCGGGTGAGACGGGCCGCTTGGTGGTGTCGAGGGTGACCAGGGGGTTGATGATGGAGGCGAGCAGCGCGGCGGTGGCGGCGGCGGTGGCGGTGGCAGCGGGGTCAGGGGCATGCTCTATAATGGCCGCGGCACGTGGTGCGTGCCCCCATTAAACCGATCGCACCCCGGATTGATTTTCAGCCTTTCGGCATTTGATCCGAGCAAACTTCGTTGTCGGTATAATTGAATCGCGAATGTTCGCCCGACTCGGCCGCAAATTGACCAAAACGCGCTACCGGCCGCGCGCGGCGCAACGCGGACGAGTTGGTGACTGCCGGCCGGCGAACAGCAAGAGCTAGGGGTTGAAGGGGAAGAGAGAGAGAGAGAGAGAGAGGAAAAGAAAAAAAAGGTCGCATAGAGGGTGGATAGAATCGATGAAATCGAGAAAAAAAGGTATTGAAAAGAACAAGAGAAAAGAGAGAGAGAGAGAGAGAGAGAGAGAG
>NW_017277819.1:240946-324107 GCF_001594065.2 Cyphomyrmex costatus
AGAGAGAGAGAGAGAGAGAGAGAGAGAGAGAGAGAGAGGAGAAAGGAGGATGGAGAACGCGGCGTGACGTCGGGCCGTGCGCGGCTTTCCCGTCGGGATGTGGGAGGGAAATAAAACGGTAACTTAATTACTCACGCTCGTTGTTTGCCGGGCCGATGTCGACGCTCCTATACCGACACGATCGCGTCGTCGATACTTTGACAATTAGCGGACCTGATGGATTCGTTGTGCGCTCGTCGCCGCCTCGATTCGATTGCCGCGTCACGTCTACGTTGTAATTCGATTCAACGTGCGCAGTGCACCACCGAATATGCTCTCCCCTTTTCTCTCACTCTTTCTCTATTTCGAAGTCACAATTCCAAAAGGGTCGAAAAAAAATAGGAAGGCGATTCGTAGAAGCATGATTGAACCCATGTTCGACTAAACCAATTCGGCGAAACTTTCGAGACCAGTCATTGAGTTAGGCGCACGATTTCAAATGGATCCCGCATGTCCGCTATGGACGTAATTGAGTAACACGCATGAAAATTTTAAAAAGCTTCACGATCAGTTTCATTAGAGATAGCAGCATGAGGCAATCTCTCCTACTGGATATGAAATATAAAATACTCTCTTTTCTCTTCATAGAAAGAACGATTTTGTTGAAAAATTTAGATAGATACAGATCTGAAAATAATTTTACTGGACTAACAAAATAATTATGTAGAACGTTCAAGTTGATTACGAGAATGTCAAAACTTTTTGCTCATTATACTTGAGTTCTACATACATATTTTACTGGTCCAATAAAATTATTTTCATATCTGTATATCTGTACATGAAATGAACAATTTTGCTAAAGTTCTATAAAAAATTAGCTAGATCTAAAAATAAATTTGTTTGACTACCAAAATATTTATTTAGAACGCTTAAATTTGTTGAGAATGTTGGAACTTTTTACAGCATTCCTCATATTATGCTTGATTGTCCTACATACAATACTGCTGTGTGTTGGTCTAACAAAATTATTTTTATATCTGCATCTATTTACACGGAAAGATCAAGATTACTGAAATATCTAAAAAAAGTTAATTAAATGCTGATCTGGCGATAATTTTGTTCAACTATCAAAATATTTATATAACACACTGAAATTCGTTACTAGGTTGTCAAAATATTTATATAGTATTGGTCATCATGTTCGAATTTCTTAATATTTAAATTTGGATGGTCCAATAAAATTATTTTTAAATCTGAATTATCTTAGCCTTTATATACTTCAGCAAATCCGTTCTTTCCATTCAAAGCAGCTTATTTAAAACTCAATTGTATGGGATAAAAGTAACGAAAAAATATATAGACTCGCGTACAATCGAGTCAACGATCCGAGTCGTATCGATAATATAATTTTCAAGATTTGAAAGAAACTCTCGAGAGTTTGAACGAAACAATAGACGCTGTACACCTGATGAGTTGCGGGGATGATGTTTTCAACCGACCGAGATGTTCGAGACGCAAAAGAGCAACGCGCGCGACCCAGCAGCAGCAGCAGCAGAATGCATTCGTGCGGTCCGCAGGCCATAACTGCTAATTAGTCCATACAGAGCCGTATGGCAGGCTATGGAGGGTCGGACCGCCCGGCGAAGCGAGTAGCAGGATGCACCCCTTTATTAAATACCATCGAAATTAAAATTATAATTGCGTTCGCTCTCGCAGTACCCCTTGTTCGCACCGAGAGCGCGCGCGCGCGCTCATATGATAGTTCTCTCTCTGTGAGAGATTACTCCCCCTCTCTAATATCGCGGGTCGAGGATTTTGATTGGAATTCGACGCGCTTAAAAACGTTAACGAGTCCCGATGAAGATTTCGGGAAAATATCCCATCGCGATGCCGTAATTTCTAATTATCGATCCTCGCGCGGGCTAGCGGTTGAAATCTGGCGCATTGTAAAACATGAACGGAGATCGATATTCTTCACGATGGATGCAGTAATATCCAGTATTAGAACGTAGCAATTAACTTTCTATAAATCATATCTTTTAAAAAATAAATCTGTATTTATTTAAAAAAAATGTGATTATCTTTCAAATATATGTTCGTTTCTATACCACAATACAGACTTTAATCCCTCTCTAACTTTAACTTATTTTTTCTCCAGTTCTAGAAATTAGAAAAAAATAAGTAAATTCAATCGAGATTAAAGTTACTCTATTTTGTTAGAAATGGACATTTTACATGTTAAGGACAATCCAAATTCTTTAAAATAAAAAATCCGCAGAAAATTTATTTAAAAAAATAAAAAATTTGTTTTCACGCTATGTTGCCAAAAATACCATAATTAACCACTATCGAAAGGAGGAGAAGTGGAAAGTATCGTATGGAGAAAAAAATTTCGGGATATATCGGGCGAATGCAACGGAATACGGATAAACGTTGTAATCGGCCAGCGGATATTCTAATTAGGGGTAACGCGTGTCGGTTTCTCTTGCCAGCTGAGTAAGGCATACGAGTATGCATACATAGAAACCGTAGGTGGATGGAGCGAGGATATCGGGGAAGGAGAAGAGGGTGACGGGCGGGGGGAGAGGGGGAGAAGAGGTTGAGTTGGAGGCAGTAGGTTGTATGGCTCCTGTCAGCCACTGTGCCACTGACGGCTCGCTAATTGCTCAACCAACCTCCGATCCTTCCACCCCCTCCTTCCACGTTGTGCCACCCTTCAAATCCAAATCCATCCCTTCGTAACGCCTGGTCGGCACGGCCGCGGCCGTTTCTCGTCTCCTCCTCCCCCTATAACCTCCCTCGCCGCACTCTCTCTCTCTCTCTCTTCTCTCCCTATATCGTCGTTGCACCTCGCTGCTCCCTTTCCCCTGTCCGCCGAAATTGCGAGCGTAGATCGACTATCCTGCGAACGTCGAAATTTCTGGGTCGACGACCAAAGTGGCCGCCGCACCAACAGATTCTTCATCGGCATTGTGCATCTACGCAAGTTTAATCGAATTATCGACGCGACCGGTAACCGTGCGTGCCTTCACACCGCAGTGAATTATACGCTATATTTTCGACTCGCCAGTATACACACTTTTCGTGGGCGATTTGTCTCTCGCTGGGATATACACGTTGAATGATCGTTTCATGTTCATTTCTGCCAATGCAAATGGACTCTTCAGTTCTCAATTTACTCTTTATCATTATCTAATTCATATAGAACTAAAAAAATAGAGAGTAAGTTAAAATTAATCTATATTGATAGAAATCATTTGGTTATTATCGGTAAAAATAATTTGCTAAATAAACACGAAAAAATGATTTTGTTTGAAATATGTATATCTAAAAATTGAGCTAAATATCAGTTTGAAAATAATTATAGATTTAGAGAGAGAGAAAGAGAGAGACAGATCTATAAATGATTATGACAGAGATTTGTGATGGGCAATGCCAAAAAAGTACTGATATTCGACAACAGCTTGAATGTCCTACATAATTATTTGATAGTCTAACAAAATCATTTTCAGATCTTTAGCAAGCTAAATTTTTAGATATTTTAACAAAACTGTTCTTTGCGTGTAGAGAACTGTCAAAAATATTCATTCCGAAATGTAATAGATAAACTAAATATAATAGATTAACTGCTAATCAGATATCAAATTTTATGTGTCTCATAATATCATAATCATATTAAAAAGAAAGCTGAAATTAAAATATTAAAAAATTCGCATTTTATTCCACGATTGGCCACTATCAATTTAATTTTAAAAATGGCGAGAGAGAGAGAGAGAGATTTTATTAATTTAATTTATTTATAAATCTTCCTTATTGATAACATGTAAAAATATTAATAAAAGCCTATCAAAAAAACTTGAGTTTTTGAATGAAAAAGATTAATAAAGGCTATATTAAAAATATGGATTTTTAAGTGTAAAGAGATTAATAAAGCCCATCGAAAACAGCACCGAGCTAATTTCAATTATCAGCAATTAGAATTTCTACACGAGATATCATGAAAATGTTCTGTCATTCTTGGCCGAGAGAATTCAATATTGGCATATCTCGTGTAGAAATTCTAATTGCCGATAACTGAAATTAGCCCGGTGCGCTGTTTTTGAGGCCTCGTCAATAAAAGCCGCAAAGTTTAAAACGCTAAGTGCGTACGTCCACGTGCGCGCGATCGATCTCGCGCGTGTTGCGTCCGCGCGCGCGAGCGAGTGGGTTAGCGAATGGATGGACGGACGTGCGGACCAAGGGTTCGGCACGGTCGCGAATTAATCGAGCATATAATCGATGTGCGCCTGTCGATGTATGTATATGGAAGCCATCCGCCTGGTCACCCTCGCGTACGCAGCTTTCCCTCCCTGTCCTCCCATCCGTCCTGCTCTCACCATCCCTCCCTGCCTATCGTTAACCAACGGCGCCGCGTACGGTAACGCTAATTTCTGTGCCGGACGTGTCGTCGTACTAACCCGTCGAAAAACGTCAAACGGCGAGCTTACCTTCTCGTTTGCGCCCCGCGCGCGCTTTCGAGCGCGTCCGGGGGCGACGATATTTTCCAAAAGTTACCGCTTTGAATTTTACTGTTGACGGACGTCGCGAGCGAGCGAGAGCGCGCGAGCGACGTCTGGCTTTGGCAAAATTCAATTGCCGCGCGCTCTGTTATAGTTGCGATGAAAAGTAAACGTAAAAAGCAATAACGATAGGCAGAGCACAGCGTTATGTTTGTGCAATAGTTTTGCATCGCATGTGATGGCAGGGGTTAACTTTTTAAAATTACTGGAAGGCATACGACTCTCGAAATTTAGCATAAATATACCAGCACTCCTCTTACACTGAGAGAAAAATGTTTGATATTTGTGACTAAAATGCATAATAAAATAATGATAATTATATAAAAATGAAGCTGCTACACAAAGAAAAATATTATTCCTTTGACTGTATTCATTTGATTGTCTTTATTCTTTTCATTGGAAAAAATATATGTATATTTAAATCAAATATATATATTGACTCAAATACATATACATTCTGTATCGAAATAAATAAAGACAAACTTAATTAATTTAGTTAAATTAACTATTTTTTGTCAGCAGAAAGCGACACGTGTAGAAAGAAATTTGATTTTATAATATATTAAACAGGAAATGATATTAAGCGAAAAAAAAGAGAAGTGCTATTTTCGGGAAAAATCCTATCGAAAAACCCAAATCACACGTATTCCGATGTTTAATATCGTGGAACATTTATGAAATATATATCGGTCGCGTGGATATTGGATAACAGAGCTGAAAACCGGAAGGAACGTTGGGGCAGTTTGCATGGGCTGGTTGCAAATTTTGTATCTGATGTCCCCAGGACGGAAATCAGGGGGCGCTGCAAAATTGATCTGTCTCCTGATTTATTACCGCGAACTAATAAAGCCGGTATCGAGCGTGGCCCGCGGCATCCTCGAAACGCGCGCGATAGGTGCCTATCCCGCGGCATCTATACGACTGGTCCAAATCCATACTTTACAAGAGCTACCCTAATAGCGGCCGCGGTGATGGACAGCCGTGAAAACGCCCGCTGTCGCCCGCCAGTGCTCGATTAACGAATGCCAGAATCGAAAGGCGGACAAATTTTCGATATCGCTTGACGAAATTAAAGCACTTCTAATACAAATGTTACGTGTACGTACACATACACATATATTTTACATACATCCCGTTAATTCAATTTAATCACTAAAACCCGCGAGCCCCGAGATTGCAAACATACGGTTGGAAAATTTGTGTTAAATTTAACACATTTTGCATGATCATGGTCAAATGGCTTACCCAAATTTTAATACAAATGTTAATTTAATACAAAATAAATATTAGAATGTAACGCAAATATTACATAAAAATTATCATAAAAAATTTAACATCAATACAATTCGTGGAAATATATGTACCTATTTTTCTGCAGTAAAATTAGCATTTATAATATATTAAATTAATATATTTAACTCGTGTTATTACTGCGATAGTTTATTAGTGCTGCGTTTCAAGTTTGAAAAAATTTCGGCGCGCGATCAAAGAATTACATACGTAGTATATAAATTTACACGCAATTATTTAGAAGCACCCGTGATTCAGCTTAGACCGCTGTGGTATTGTCTCATTCGGTTTTAAATTAATATATTTTATTCGTTCACCTTACATTTTTTAAATTAACGTTTGGAAATATTTACATCATATAATATATAAATTAACACTCAAAAATGTTAAAGAATTTAACATATACAGAAACAATAGTTTACTGTAGTATCTAAAAATATAACTAGATACAACAGATCTGAAAATAAATTTTGTTGAACCAAAATAATATTTTATAAGACTCAAACTGATTGCTATAAAATATTAAATTTTTTTACATTACTTATACTTGAATGTTATACATAAATATTTTGATGGATCAATAAAATTATTTTCAGATCTCTGTATCTATCTACATTTTTAGATATTTTAGCAAATTCTTTCTTTCTGTGCACAAAACTTTTAATAAGGATTGATTTTAACCCAAACATGGGCAAAATGTTTTATACTATGTAAATTTTATTTCAAGTCGCTTTGAGCGTACAAACCTAACTATCGTTTTGGAAACGCCTAATTTTAAACCCGAAAATTGTTAACTTTTGCTTTCTTTCGAAAATCCGACGAACTGTTAGTGTTTGCGCAGCAACCGCTAAAACGAGCGACATAACGCGCTCTCTCTGAGTGCCTGTCCCGACACTTTTTAAAATCCGCGCGTCAGATTCCGTATTATGTTTTTCCATTTCATTTGCGCGGGACAAGGCGAAATTAATTAAACAGCTGATACCTATGGTGCGTGAGAGAGAAAGAGCGAAAGAGAAAGAGAGAAAATGTATAAATGCACCGGCTGCCTCGGGGCAGAAGGCTAGCATTCCAGGACCGGCTTGGTGGTGGAGGGTACAAGCGGAAAAACAAACGCGGTGCCGCGTGTCCGTCCGCCTCTCTTGGAAATCAGCGCGGTTGTTCCGGAGATTTTCAATTTGCGGATTCGTTAAGGGCACGCAAAACGTAACTCCTGGCATCGCGCCGGTCTGTGCCGTTCCGCTCCGTCGTGCGGAATATGTCAGTTCGCATACCTGTCAGCCGTGCTCGCGCTCGGTAAGAAAAAAAGAGCTCGTACAGTGGTACAAAGTAAAATTAATCGCGGCCAGTCGGATCCCGTCGGATTGATCGGATCGAAAACCTGATTTCTCCGATTTCCTGGCTATCATTCGGCGGTCGGCGGGTGAGATCGGCCGCGAGTGAGCACTGAATAATTTTTATCACAACGTTGCTTTTGGATAGCGATATAAAACAAACGATTTTAGAAGGGTGTATTTCTGTAAAATTTGATATCGTTCAAAACCCGCAGATGTTAGCTCAGTGATCCGTAAAGATCGTTCGTTGCAGGACGGGAAATGAAATATTAAAATATTGACGATGAGAATCAAATATGGTATATTACATAGTAAAATTATATTACATAATGCTTTTAAGGCTTTCACGAGTATTATTTTCAAAGATACCAGAAGCTTGCATGTTTTTATTCATTGCTAATCTCAACGTTTTGTGAACTTTACCGTTCACTTCATCAGGGCGAGGAGCGCACTGCGATACTACAATTATATTACATAGTAAAATATATTTCGTATTTGTATTGAAAATCGGTCCTTGTCAACAATTTCATGTTAAATTTTTAACATTTCCAGTGTTAATTTAACATAATTTGATTATGTTATACGAACATGATATGTCGCTGCGCTTGTTTTAGCGTCGAGATACTATCGTGTCTATATACAGATTTTGTGTTTAATAGATGTTCAAAATTTCTTACAATTAGTATTAAAATAATATTTTAATTATAATTTATGAGCAAATAACACATAAAAATAATGTAGTTTTATATATTTATGGTATACATAAAACGTAAATTTTAGGATAAATGAATAATACATGTTAATTTAATATATTATAAATGTTAATGTAGTGAAAAAGTATGTTCCCACTTAGACGGAACGATTTTTGCTAAAATATCTAAAAATTTAGGTAGATACAGATCTAAATAATTTTGCTGGACCATCAAACTAATAATGTAGGAAACTCAAGCATGATGAGCAATGCTGCAAAAAGTTTTGACATTCCAACAACCAGTTTGAGCAACCTACATAATTATTGTAATGGTTCAAAATTACCTAAATACTAGAGAGCCACTTCCAGTCAAAGTTAGATGTTAAACTAATATGAATTTATCTCAAAAATATGACTGCGCGTCAATTACTTTCAGCACAACTAATTTGAAATATTAATAATTTCTTCAAAAAATCATTAGCCGAATTATTTTCGAATCTATATTTAACTAAATTTTTAAATACTTTAACAAAATATTTCTGTATATAATTTGTTTCCAATTGTATGAAAGTATTATATTTTTGTGTCAAGTTATACATATTTTAAGTAACTCTTTAATGTATTCCTCCTTTAACGTTTGTTAACACAAAAATTTGTATGGATCGTTTAGAATATACAAAATGTTTTTACCACAAATTTTTCGTGTATGTTAACTTTATTGAAAAACAAAATCTTGTTTGTTTAAATTAATTAAAAAAAAAAAACTTGAAATTTGTGATATGACTGATTTAATGTATCACGTAAGCATTTTAATGTCTCAAATCACTTAATCTGATTTTCTACCCGTAAGATTATTTTTCAAAGGAAACTCACAGTACTTGCGGCAGTACTTACGCAGAACGATAAAACTTTACCTGAAACCGTTGTACTTGGGATGTTTGCAGCTGCGTCACGTACGTATCTTGTGTTATGTAGCAAATTACAGACACGCTTTAGGCCAGAACGCGCACGCGGCGCTTTCTGGCGGCGAGTCGCGCTCTGCGCCGACGTGATCGTCGAATTCGCAAACTACATTTGCATAAATTCCGGGCTACACCGAGACAATTTGGACTCATAAACGTAATTAATGGCGGAGCATTAATTCAGAGATTTTTCGCCGGTTGCAAACACATGCCGCGCCGTGCCGCGCCGGTACCAAGTGTTCCGCAATTTAGCTAAATAATTACTAAACTTGCCCCGCTACTGTTCCCCCAGCACACCTCGTCGCGACACGCGACGACGTATCGCGAAACGCCTATGTAATGATCGTAGAATAAACCGTATGTTTGCCATAAATCTTGAATCTTAGTTCTTTTATTACGAAGAGGATCTAAAATAGAACGTCCTGAATTGATCTGTGCGGTTAATCAAGCTTCCTTTAAATTTCAAATCGTCCACACTTCCTTAATAAAAATAATTTAATCGTCATTTTATTTTTCTATGCGGATAGAGCAATTTAGCTGAGATATCTAAGATTTTAGGTAGTTAAAAATTTAGGTTCTAACAAGGGTTTAATATGAAATTATTATGATAATCCAACAAAGAACTATTTTCAGATCTGTATCTAGTTCAATTTTCAGATGCTGCAACAAAACTGCTTTCTCCATTTGACACAGTAGGATCAGATAGTGCAACATCTCTCAAAATTTTCACATATATGGAAAAAACGATTTTATTATGTTAAAATATCTAAAAATTTAGCTAAATATATAATAGATCTAAAAATAATTTTTTTATATCACACACACACACAAAATAACTACATAAGACGCTGAAACAGAATGGTAAAACTTTTTTGCAGCATTGCTTATTATGCTTAAATATCTTACACTATTAGATATCAAAAAAGTAATAGTAATACATGTTTGAATTTCAAAGTAAATAATATCCATATTAACATAGTTAATAAATAATAAACTAAATTTGAGTCAAATTTAATAGATTTGAATTAAATTGTTTAACTCTATGGTTTTAGTTAAATTAACAGTATATTAAATAGGAGCAGTGACGATCTACAGAAACGATTAAAAATAACTCAAATTACACATAATGTGACATTGTGAATTTAACAATGTAATAATATATAATTATTTGAATGATTCAATAAAATTTTTTAATCTATAGCTAAATTTTTAAATATTTCAACAAAATCGTTCCTTTTGTGTATTAACAAGTACAGTTCAGCTCTATTAAATCTGAAAATCGAGAACGGGGCTTTGTCGGCATCGCTAAATCGGAGTACCCGTTCTTATAAGCATTCTCGGATTCTCTCTGATGCTCCACACGGTACGAAGCGCGGCGGGGCATATACATATACATATGTAGGTATACATAGACGTTTGTCCTGGGGCAGAGTTGCCATCCTAAGCCGGCTTGACTAATTGGCAGCGTTATAATCATGGGTACACGGTTAGGTTGGTATTACCGCGAGTTATAGCCCCGTCTCCGCATTGGCGACCGCCACGCACATTCGCGCGCAAGAGGGGCGCTTAATGACCCCGTCGTTTACGCAAATTTTCCCATTACGCGACGCGGTTTTGGACCGCCAAACGGGACGCTCAGGACTATCGTCGGGACGAAACTAACGCCGTATTACGCGGTGCGAGGTGTTGCCAGGGAAATGCCGATTGATACGATTAAATTCTTTCTCGTTTAATATCAGCAATTTACATTCAAATATTTCGCAACATAATTGGTCTATCTAATGAAAATTATTCGAGGTTATTTTTATTTTCGATATTTGTAACAGCATGATATTTTTTTAATCACGTATTCTTTCCTTAGAGAAATTCAATTTAATACTGGCCAACTTAACTCTTCGTCTACAACCTGAACAGTTTTGTCAGAAGCGAAATTTTACTCTCAAATTTTTCTGAAAAAAAGGAGAACAAAGCTCCATTCCGTTTTTGCTAAGAAAGAGAGAGAGAGAGAGAGAGAGAGAGAGAGAGAGAAGAGCACCGTACATTTTTAAATTTCCATTTTTCCTCATTTTTTAGCAAATTTCAGTTTTTAAACAAGTTTTAAATAAGAGTTCTAACATTTAAAAGATTACAGACGGAGGAAATATATATTATATGTATATATAAAAATATAATTACAGCGAAGGATTAATACTGAGATTAATATTAAAAAATAGAAATTACTTATTTTAAGTATTTATTAAAAGCACTTAACATTGTACAGAAAGGAAATAGTTCTGACAGCTAAAAATTGGCAATTCTAAAATTTAAATACCTGCAACTATTTTTATAAAATAATAAGAACTAAAGTAGTAATAAATACTATAAAAATACAATATAATGCTATAAAAATATAGCATTTAGTCCTATTTTAGTTCTTATTACTTTGTTAAATCAGTTGTAAGGATTTAAATTGTAAAGTTAATAATTTATAGTTGTTGGAATTATTTGTTTTCTTTCAGTATACTTAATACTCAAAATAAATAATTAATCGCTACCTTCTAGCATTAATTTCTGTAATGGTTTTACTTTTTGCTTTCTACAAAATATAGTTCGTTCAAGTTTTGTAAATACTGTGAGACGCGATAAGAGACAAATGTGTGTTTGAACAAGATCTCTGTTTGTACCTTTCGTTTTCCTTCACGAAAATTGAATGATGTTCGATGTTGAAGGTTGCCGGATTCGCCGACCGATATGCACGAGCAATTTCTTTCGCGAGAGAAGATAAGACGAGAACGCGATGTATGTATTTCTTTCGACCAGGGGCAGACATTACGGGTTCACTCGTGCGCTCACGGCGGAAGAGCGCGCGAGCACGTATGGCCGAAGGAGATACTGATAATAAAAAATCGTGGGATATAAAGTAATTCAAACAAATGCGCCGGCGCGCGCGGGGCACATCAGTCCCGTGGCGATATATCCCGCAGGGGCTTATCCGCGACCGGTCATTCATAAATGTGGGAAAAAATGACACTCTAATGGCCGGCTATCCGTAACGGTTAGAAGGTAGGAGAGATTTGTTGGCGACGGATGTTGGGTGGTCCCACCGTTTCAAGCTCGCCGTGAATTTGCTGTGACTTCTTCGACGACGCCCGAAGATATCTCTGCGGTTACAAGAATCGATCGTTAGACGTCAGCGTCTTCAGGAGATGTATATCGTTTTCGACGCTAATATTTTGACGATGGTTTACTCTAGGTAGTTTCCTCCGGACGGTTCTTTCGGAAAATCAATCCCCGTAACATGATCGCGCGTGCGGCAGTATTCTGGAAAGAGTTAGCCACGACGGAACTCTCTGGGAACGAAGAGCTCCGCGAAACTTCATACCGATAGCCGGCGCATCCCATCAGCCTGAAGTCCCAGGGGTGTAATCGCCGGTAACTAAACTTGTAAATCTCCCGTCCCATGCCATGCCCGGGCTTTCCCAACTGACCAGAACGCATTTGTCTATCTTACGCGACGGTAAGCGCTAGCTAGAAAGTTGAACGCGAGTCCGATTCGAATTTCAAGTGTACCCGATGGACAGTGCGATGAATAAAGTATGTCTTGAACTTATTTTGTTCAAATTAAACTTAGAGTTTTCATTTCAGTCTAAACATACAAGTTGGTTAAACTCTCCCTATTTCTTAAACAAAAAAGATTTGTCGTAGTCCCTATATATACGTGATCTCATTTAATTGTTATCAATAGAATAACCACAAATGTAAATTTGCAAGGGAAGTATGTATTAAATTTTGGCAAATATTTATTTAAATGTGTCAAAAAAAAGTGCCAACTAAACATTTATTTACATTTGTTTACAGTAAATAAATGTTTACTCAATAAAAGAAGATTGTTAAATCGTATTGAAGGTTCTGATATAAAATAAATCTCTTTACATTTAGTAAATATTTGGTTAGTAGTATTCAAACAAATGATTTATTAAAATTTCGTATTTTTTTCAGTACAGGAACTTTAGATATTTATTTCAATCCGTTATATATAGTGACATATAAAAATTTTCAGTCAATTGTTTTACGTATTTGTTTTTAAAACAAAAATCAAAGGAATTTTTACTAGTATATAAGCTAGGATGTCATTAAAAAATAATATAAGAAATAAACATTTTACAATACAATACAATAGATTAGTGAAAAATCCTCTAGTTTATCACTTTTGAAAGAAAACGTGAACAATCCATCTAGCTGGAGACTTTTGCATGCTATTGCATTTATTAATTCTTAATACGCTCGTATATAACATTTTTTTATTGCCTTAATCTAGATTTATTTTCTAAGTTAACGATATGAATCATTTTGCATATCATATTTCCCTGTTGCTGACAAAATAATATCTTTTTGGTAACCGAGATTTCGACAAAAAGTCAACTTAAATATCATATTTTTCTTGACATGTTTAACATAAAATACGAGAAGTTTCTTAAAGTAAAGCGCACTTCATCCTGCGTTACTCTTTCGCAATCACCTCGTGATTTATCGTCGCTCGTGCACAGTCGCGAGCATTCACGAGTCCCGCTGCTGGAATTCGCCACGTTTAACGGCCGCAATCTCCACGCTCGTTCCAGTAGCTTCGTTCTTATCCTATAAACTTTGATGTACGGATCCCGTCGAGACGTAAAGGTAGTTTCGGGTGCTGGAGAGATACGTCTCGCGCGCCCGTGCGACCATGGTGGGGCCATCGCAAACAAAAGCTGGGCAAACGAGAAGTTACGAGGACCCTTTACGCCTCCCCCGCCTGCCTCGGCATCCGGTTGTCTCGCGTATTATGACTGATGTCTTAGTTAACCGTTTCGCCCGCGCCGCTCCGGGCCTTAATGTCCCGCGGAAGAAAGAGAGCTTCGCGAGATACGGCCACTTGCCGAGCTCGCATTGCCGCCGCCGCGTCAGAAATTGTGAAAAATGGTTATGGCGTGGCAGTGTGTTGCGGCGATATCACAGCTACGAGAAAGCGTATGGCGATTTGCAGCTGTGATTATTTGCGTTCGCCGATTTATTAGTTGGACTTCGGAAAAAGAAAAAGAGAGGAGAGATTCGCATGGACGATTCTAAAAAAATTTAAGTAAGCCGTAAAAAAATTAGTCCTAATGTTACATCTTAAATTAAGAGCAAACGTTATCATTCGTAAATGCTGCTGATATGACGCGTAAAAATACGGCCTTGTCGTTCCTGTTGCGAGAATAAGCGTCGACGAGCTGCCAAAAAAATTCACCGTCGAATCGGGACAACGCCTCGTTGCGTCCGCTGCGAATTATTAAAAGAGCGTTTAATTTTTTCCTCTCTCTCTTCTCTTTTTTTTTTTGCAAAGAGTCACGGCGCCGTCCGCTTTATTTTGTGCAACTTTCGGTGTTCCAGCATCCTCCCCTTTGCCTTTCCACCGCCCTTCGAGTACGGACGGTTTTTCATTCCTGCCGTGCGCGCTCTAATCGCCGGCCCTTTCCGCGGTAATATTTAATTTTTAATCCGCTCGTATTCAAATGCACCCGACCCGCGTCCCCGCTACCCTCCTAATGGGAATACAATTTATGCCCGAGCCGCGGCTTATTTTACATTTTATGCTAAATACTCGCCAGCTACGCGCCCACGGTTCGGAGTTTCGCCGACAATTAATCGTATGGGCGCGCGTGTGAGAAAATGAACAATGTAATCCGGCCAGATGCATCTCTTGACGTGCACGTCACGCGAACTTTTCAGGGAGAAAAACGTCATCTTTAATAATCTAAATTTCCTCTGTTTCTGTAAATATTTTATATGTAGAATCTATCAATTACTATCACATACACACATAGAATTGAAAAAGTAATATATAAGATACCGATCTCTTCAAAAATGCACACAGCTAAAAAAAATAAGATTTTCGAATTATAATTGAATTAGGTGTATAAACATTAATCTATCAAAATAAATTTAATTTTAGTATCCGTCAAGTAGCACTTATGTCTTAAGGATTTCAAAGAAATTATAATAGTTTCTACAAAAACAACACACATTTTAAATCGTGTTGTATTCTTTGTAGATAAAAAGAAGAATCTTCTACAGAAAATATTTAAAGTTAATTTTTATTAAGATAATTTTAATACTCTAAGACAGTCTAAGAAATTGTTTTAATTTGAATTTCATTATTTTAACTGATGTGTCCGTTTCTACCAATGTAATTAAATTTTAATTTCAGTTCAATTCTTCATCTTTTTCTAGTTCCATAAAGAATTAAAAAATGATGAAGAATAAATTAAACCGAGATTAAATTACTTATTCTACATTGGTCGAAACGAACATAAATATAAACTGCTGATGCATCGAGATGCTATTTTAAATGAATTATTATTATTATGGATTTGTTATAATTATGTAGAATATCAAAATCGGCACAACTCAAAAAGATCATTTTTTGTTATAAAACGAGAATTAAAATTAGAAAGTCGCTAGGCTTACTTTCTCATATTTCAAGAATGTAGGAGTACAGACCTCCGTCGTGATTATCTGCTCGAGAAATTTAACTAACATAGCCTGAGGATGTGTACGAAACTCAGTTACGGTTTGGTCAGTCGAGTCGGGTCGAAAACTCCCGCGGGGCAGCTTTAATCTGTAATTTTTAATCAAGCACCGATTAAGCACTAATAGGCAATCCTACGTGAAAATGACCAAGACCCTTCCGACTCGCCGCCGAGTATCCCCAACGTCCTAACATAGCAACATGTAACAGTGTTTAAATTTTCTTGTATCCAGTTACAGTCTAATTCAACTATATTATCAGAAATATATTTAAATAGTAGAATTTATTTTCAATTAATGTTCATTCTCTCTTTGAAAACAGCGTAAATCGAGAGTTTCATTTATAACATTGCGCACGATTACATTCTACGTTCATCGAGTCGGCCTGCCTTGTATCTCAGCGAATGCTCCATCTGAATCAGAAATGAATGGCGTCTGCTTGTCTACCTTCTCATTTCCGGCGTACCGACCGACGGGAGAAAGGAAAGAACTCCCTTCCGGCTCTCTTGGCCGCTTATTTTTTAACTGGTTGCTCATGCATTATTTAAAGCTCGGCAACGAGCGTTAAAGTCTCTAGGAAAGCTTTGCGCCGCCGGCGCGAACGAATCTCCCAGCTTCTCTCTCAATTTCTTAAAAAATTCTCTTTAGTAAAACGATACTCTTGACAGAGAAAAAGCTTGAGAGAAAATGCAAAACAGTGAGTGAGAACGAACCATTCACGTTGTGTCTTTAACATTGTTTCGATCGATTACAAATGTGGCGTTCACTATCGATTAGGTATCAGCGACCGCGCCTCGTTGGTACATACATAAATTATGCTTTCGTATGTATGCGATGCAACATTTAAATGCACGACGAGCAAATTTAGATTTCCTCCCCGGCAACCTCCGGACATAACCGAGATCTCGATTTAGACCGACCTAACGAGGCGGTGATTTGAATAATTGAACGAATCCTAAACCTCATGTCCGGCTATTACGGACGTTGAATATTAAAGCAATCGTTCCCGTTCCGCTACCGTTCGCCGGCGGCGATTCCAATTCTGGAGAAATAAAAGATTCTGAACCCTTTACTTGCGCAGACCGTAACTCTGAAGTAAATGGAGTCTAAAAACCATACTTCTTACGTTTAATATAGGGTAGTCAACTCTTGAATAGCCAATTTCAATTTTATTATCAATCTTGAAATGTTGAGACATTAAAAAAATCAAGATTTATATTGACGTACATTGGATTACACAAAAACACCTTGTAATATTAATCAAACTAATTAATTTTATATACATATATACAACTAAATAAGTAAAATATTTATTTATTAATAAAATCAATTAATAAAATCAAACAATGACCCTATTATTACCTGTTATTACAAGTTAATCATTGGTTAGCTTAACCATCAGAAATTAGTGAAATAGATCCTTATGTCCGTTTTTTTACTAATATGTAGTTTAATTTTAATTTCGATTAAACTACGTTTCATCTTTTTCTAGTTCTAAACCAAGATTAAGGTTAATTACGTTGGTAAAAACAAGTATTAATATATTAACGAATTTTATGTTAATTTACGTTATATGATAAATTGAGACAAATGGTGTTCCGCCTATAACATTCTTTCGGGACGAAAATTGAGAGATATTCCAAAAAATTCAGAACGGTTGATCAACATAGTCCAATACCTTCACGAACATCTTATAGAATAGCAATTCTTAAATAGACTTAATTTTGGGCCTCATGAAATAAAAGTATATGATCTTTGTTATCTATATATATACAGTATTTTTTAATGATTTTCTAAATATAATCTACACAAAAGATGTACTTTTATATATTTAATACTTTTACAAATACTTTATCGAAATATTTTTAAGACATTAGAAGATTTTTTTAATAATATGAAATAAAAATACAAAACATTTAACATATTATCAAATTCAACAATTTAGAATTTTGAACCTCATAAAATAAAAGTATTTAAGTTCCATACGTTATTTAGTTTGAGTAAATTTTTTAATGTAATTCGGAGGATGTACTTTTACATATATAATATTTTTACGAATACTCTCTGTCATAATATATTTTTTTAAATTCAATAACAAAATTTAAAACACGATGTCCATTTTTTATCAATGTAAATTAACTTATTTCTTATCATTTTTTAGTTATAAGAAAAGGATAAAAAAACTTTTTTAATTTAGAAAAACAGTAAATTGAAAAATTAATTAGAAGAAATGGATATAAGAAATGTAATTATATATTTCGTATGTATGTATCTATACGCTGTATGTTTGTCCATTGACAAAATAAATTAAAAATTGCAAACTTTTACTAGACACATTAATGTCAATATCATTACGTGCATAAGCCATTACCGAGAAAATTTCATATTAATATGTTCGTTTTGTATCCCCATCGCGGATTAAACCTTGCCAGAAGGAACGATTTTTATAGCACATTTAGCTAATGGAATCGATAATTATCAGACGACGCTATTGAATTATCCTGCCATTACTTGGGGAAGATAATTAAGCAACGCTTCGGTAAGCAGCACGACAGTGAAAACATATTCTAGATATTCTTAAGCTTCTCCGTGAATTTCCTTCTCTCACGGGACCGACGTAACTTCCGCTTCAATCATCGCATTAACCTTATTAAAGGTTCTCACGAGTCAGTGTCTGAGCTAATTGAGATACGATGGTTAAAATACATGATCTATTTTATGTCATTCTATTTGAAAAGATTGACGTGCTTTAACCTTTACAGGGTGAGAAAGCCACTATAGCGACGTGAAAATAGTGTCATATTTCAGAAATATTACGGAATAATAAAAGAAATATAACACTTAAAAAAACATTTTTCTCGTTGAATTAAACTGAAAAAACTGTAAAGAACTTTCTACAATAAGCCATCAGTCATCACTTATATCACACTAGTAAATTAGAATTAGAAGTCATAAAAATCTTAAGAAACTTGTATTCGGAATAAGTCATGTTAGATTTTTATCATCATTAATTGCACAGTATTTCAGTCAATCAGAAACATGAAATTTCTGAACGCACAGAACATGGCACTATAATTGATTAGTCATAATGTGATTTTAGTCTTAAATTGTAAGAAATGAAATTCGGCTATCTCCACGCAGTCATTGATTACTGACTTATTGTAAAAAGTCCGTAAGAAAAACAGATCCCCATCCCTTAAGGTTAAGGCAACCCTCAGACTTCTCTAATCTCGAAATAATCATAAACCATCAGAATCACCATTTACAGTGAATAGCAGCGCGGGTATTCTTCGACGCCTAATGACACCCGAGCGGCAAACACAACGAAAGCGCGCGCATTTACTCGACTAGAGAGATAGAGGGCTATATAATATAAGGGTTATTAAGTGGCCGCGCATTCACTTAATCCCGCGGTGAATATCGCTGGGTATCTCCACGCCGATCAATCACCACCAGCCACGGAGGGGGTGGAAGTTGCATTATATAGAGGGTGTATCGTCGAAGCTGAGGCGAAAGGGCCTCTGGACCGTAGTGCGGGTAGGGCAAGGCAGCGTCCGGGTTTGGCTTGGTTCTCACTTCCCCATAAATACGTTCGCACGAATAAGCGAGCGAGCGAGCGAGCGAACGGGAGCGCGGTCGCCATATATCATTTCGTTATCATCGACTCTTTATATGCGGTCGCGCTCCATTTTCTGTCTGTTTGCCCCGTTAAACGCCAGCCGCCCGGTTTGATTCAGTGAAACCATTAGCCGGATTTCGACCGCCGCCGCCGCCGCCGCATTTTCCGTCCTCGCCTATCGCCCGGGCTATCTCGGCGTATCATCCGCGAATGACTGCCACCATTATCGGTACGTACCGGCGTGAAAGATAACGCCCGGATAGGCCACCAACAAAAATATCCCCGAGCTGGATGGTTCGTGTCCGTGCCGCCCCGAGATAAGCAAGATCGCGAATCGAGCTTTGCACCGTCGGGAGATGGACGCGAGCTAATGGTCTTTTAGCAGCTCTATGGAACTAATGATCCCCCAACGGACAGACCTAATAGGATTCACTTGGTAGAGTCTATTGAAGATTCTTGCAGAGTAAACTTGGAGATCAGTCTCTTGAGGAAATATCATAATTCAAGCGAATATATCGTTCAAATTTTAGATTTTTCTTCGATTTCGTCTATTTTTTATCGATTATAGCTCTCGTACATAATTTCATACTATAATAAATAATAAAAAATAACGTTTTTTAACAGTTTCATATTAAGTTACTTTGCAATAAATGTAAAACGTAATGAATAGTTGTTAAAACTATAATACAATTTTTTTGTAACTTAAATCGACATTTGTGCTTTGAAATTTCCTTAAATATAATATTAGCAGGTCCAACGAACTTTAAAATTTAAATTAACATATCTTTGCTTAGTAAAAATTAAATTTTTCTTTTCATTTTGAAGATAAAAATTCTAGGAATAAAATTAAAAATATTTACAGCTGTGAAAACATTTTGTTATAAACAATTTTTCTCAACGTAGTTGAAGAAAATATTCGGGTCCAAGATTAGAGAGAGTTAAATATTTATCGAAAAATCACAACGCCCTAGTTTGGAGATTAAACATGTTCAACGTGTGGACGTTGAACACGTTGCCGCTTGCAAACAGATCTTCACCATTCTCCCCGTTTTTTGCAACACACTAAATCTCTGAGTGCATATGCGAGCGAATCGCGCTGGTGAACCGACGCCATCTTGCCGGGATAGCATGGAGTGGTGCCTGGTGAAGCGGAAACAACTGATAGTGACGTCACCGATCGACGCTTACGGTCGTTCGAGGACGGTAAGCGCCGATATTATCCATTGTACTACGAATACTCGCGATAAGCCGTACGATAATAGAATTTACGCGACGAATTCGCAGCCCCGTTCCCGCTGACGGTAGGATATTGAAGTTACAACCGTAACGCTTGTCGAAGCCATTAGCGCGTCTCCAAAGGAGATGCGATCGATCATAGATCGAGAGGGAGCTTCAAGATACGTCAGGTTACACCACGAATATTCGTTACACCTACGACGTCTCATCGATCGCTACTATATTATGACCGTGATTACTCAGGTGCTTCCCCTTTCATTATTGAGTTGGAGAAAAGCTGAGAAATCTACAAGAAGTTATCATAATTTTGTATTCACTCATTCGAAAAAAATATAAAAGAACATTTTTGTAATAGCGGTCTTCCTAATCTATATCAATTGCTAATCCCTCTGACAGTTCGCTGTACGAGACAAGAAAGCGATAAAACGTGAAACTAATACCAAAGAGGCGATTATTTTTCTCACAACATTCGAAAGAATTCATGCTCCGGCAGACCCACGACGGAGACGTCCCCGGAGACTTCCGGACTCGCCCGGAAGCGCGTGGAGAGGCCGGAAAAGGCTGAATAAGATCCGCCTTGGCGCATTTTCGGTACGCAGTTTCGCGCGACGGCAGAGATTGCGTCGGGGTCGTTGCAAATAGGGGTGTCAACGGCATCGGGGCTGTATTGTGGAACGTCAATGCCACGGAAACTAACTCCAACCCAACCCCTTGGTTCCTCTAACGTTTCCATGCCCCGCTGTAACCGCCCGAACCGTCCCTTCTGCCATCCAGGCAGATCTGCCATCGGAGGCAAGACCGTGAAACCAGATCTGTGTCTCGTTGACTGCAGAAGCGTCTTATGTCCACTTGATTATGACTCGATCGTATCTTTCCCTTTATATCATCAGGCACGATAAATTATCGCATTTGAAGCTAATCAAATTCCGAGAATACAGTAAATATAACCATTTTATGCTGTTGCAAACTCAATCGTTTTTAATTTCTGACTTTATTCTAAATTTCTATATATTAATTTATTTTAATATTGTCGTAATATGTTTCACGATATTGAATCGTTTTCAGTTTTATTTTCATCTCCACGTTTTTTAGAGTCTTTTAAAGTCTAAGATAGTATGATTGCAGCATAAGACAAGATATAGTCTATTTTGAGCAAAGCGAAATAAAAGACAAACATGGATGTAAGATTTAGGATAGAATCAAGTATAATATTAATTAGCGATACTTGCCCCGGAGTTGTTTCGACAAATATTTTTTGCGATACTCGCCGCTACACATACCTATATCTAGATCGAAGTCGATCTACATGTAATATACAAGCGCAATTTAAAATCTACAATAGCTTACAATTATATGCATTCAATTATACGTATTCTTTAAAACTGTCACGAGTTTTCAAAGTCTGAGACTGCAACACTAATTTTTTACCTGTGTTACTTTTCAACACGATAATATAACGTAAAGTGAATAAGATGTTATTTCAAAATAATTCGACACGCGTTTTTCATTCCTAGTTCAAAATCGTCGTTGAAAATGTTTATTACAATACAGTCGTCTATCTGTCAAGTTTTGGTTATGATTGATAAAGATGATACGTGATTAGCGTCCCTTTTAGTAATCACGCCGCAGAGGATCGCGATTAACCCTCGCAGATCTCAAATGAGAGCGACATTGCGATTCGCGGGCACGTCAACGGTAAAATTCGACGCGCCGTCTTGTCAAGGACCAGTAAGTTCGAAAGTTCTCGATAGCCGATAACCGATAACCGATAACCGGCTGTCAGAGCGAACCACTTGTCGTGACACCTGTGTCGCTCCTGGTTATTCAAAGCCGACGGCGCACCGTCAAAAACGATGACGGCGCCTTTGTCCGCCCGGGTCCAGTGACAAAGCGAGCGCGTAGCCGACGACAACTATTATTTTCCCTAACTGGACTCGTTAGATTTCCCATTGTACCGCATGCGGTCGCAGTAGGCGTGGTCATTGATCTTGCTGTTCAGAGCTGACGTACTGTCGTTTTAACTCGCGGGGATAGTAGCGTCGTGACGCTGGTTAACTTTGGCCCGGAAGCGTATTGCATATACGTTGAACATCGAAAAAAAAAACCTAACAATAAATCAATTTCATCGGCATCCAAACTCTCACGATTAGAGTAAGAAACAGGAAGAGATAATAAAAAAAAAAAAAGATATAGACTAAAATATTCCAGGTTTAATGATAGTACCTTATATTCATTTTTATCAAAGTAGATTAGGTAACTTTAATCTCACATGGTTTAACTCATTTTTATTTCCTTCTAGTTCTAAAAATTAAAAGAAGATAAAAAAGAATTAGTTGAACTGAGATTAAAATTAATCTACATTGACAGAAATAAACATTAAACTATCTTCTTTGATAATATTGAAACGATAATATTGAAAGTTCGTAGCGCTATTTCATTTGTATCATGCTTTTAAAAAAAATTTGACAGCTATATTAACCGATAGAATAAAGCTTCAGCTTTAAGAATCTGTTGTTTAAATTGTGGTATAATGATTTTTAATGGAATTATAAGCAATCAGAGTCAAGATGATCCTTTTATTTAAACCAGATAACACAGGAATCAAAAATCTCAAGAATATTTTTTGAAAACGATTTTTTAGGGAAAACTTTAAGCTTTCGCGTTAGAAGGTCGAAATTTTCACAAGCTTTTTTGACACGTAGTAGGTTCACAAAATGAGAAGCAAATGTTCCATTTTATCCAACTCGCAGTTTCCTATATGTAAAAATTACCGAACTCACAGATACTCAAAAGACATAGTAACCTTGCGAAAGTAATTTGAAGCTTTAAAACGCTTTTTTAACATTTAAATTTCGTTTATTTTTCGCGATGTTACAATTGCTTGAATTTTAAAGTTTGTAGCGTTATCAACTTCTGTTCCAATCTAATACATGAGTTTATGTATGAAAAATGAATATCTGTAAATATTAAATTGAGGAAAAAACAAATGCAGTCAGTTATTACAAAATTAATAAATTATCATATAATTGACTGTATTTTGTCATTGAAAAGTAAAGTTTATGGTTAGTCTTTTAAGATTCAACATTTTGGTTGATTACTTTTGTATTTCAACGTAATACCTTTACTGGTAAATCAGATTTTCGTACAAAAATACGTCGACTCGGAAAAGGTAAGCTGTTCTTAATGAATGACTGCCGCTAATCCAAAAAGCGTTACAGGGCGTGCTGATTTTCCCAAGCACGTCCTCGCGGAAGGTCTCCGAAAAGTAAACGGGGGATAAAACGATTATATGAGAAATCTCGCTTACCCCGGTGATGGCGGGGTATTCAAAGGGTGCAGTTCCGAGCTGCGAAAACGGCGGCAGAGGAAGATGGAGGGGGATCGAAGGTCTTAACGAAGGGTTAGGGCTACCGTTCTGTGCTACGACTCGAGTCCTTATTAATAAGGTCGGATTAGCATAACTGCTCGGATCCGTCGACTGAACTTCGCATAATTAAGCCGCGAGATCTCGATTACCATCTTGACCGGGCGAGAGCATCTAAAGCGTATCGGGAGACCGCGTGATTCGGGAAGATAAGCTGCTAACCATCTCCACTTCCCTCTTTCTCTCTCTCTCTCTCTCTCTCTCTTTCTTGTTTAGTTTTGAGAGCAAAATTCAACGAAGTTATAGATAGGACCGATAGCGATGAAAGTTCGTGCCATGTTTCCTAATATCTGAGAGTTTGTTTTCCCGCGAGGAAACCTTCTCTGACGCTACTCGGCTTATCTTTAAAGTTTCTATTAGTGCTTTTGTTTTTGAAATATGATATATATACAGATACCAGTAGAAAATACTAAATCCGGCTTTCAGTATTGATAACTCATAAATTTGACGGTACGTACCGCATGTACAGTGCGGGATATCAATTAAAAATCTCTGCGTCAAACGCGTGGTACTTGAAAAATACGCTCTGATAGGAGATTAAATGGATGTTATGAAAATATTTCCCGTGTAACGCGTCGAGAGAGATGTAACACATCGGAAAATATTCACTGTTGTCGACCCTTCAAATGTTTGCGCTGCGTAATTTTTTGAAATTTTGTATCACTTTCATATAAAGGAAATCAAACATATCTGTAGACCTCAACAAATATTTCCAAACCGCGAGGAGATCTCCATATAGCTTGAATCTCTAACGTTCAATAATCCAATTGAACGAAAAATTGAAATACTTGTACCAATGAAAACATTATGAGAAAAGTTTACGAATTGCGATTACCTTCCTATCGCAATTGCAGGAGGATTGGCGTTCTTGCCAACATTGACGGTAGCTTTGGACGATAAAGCTAACGATGCAGCCAACAAAGCTGGCAACGATGTTGCCTTAATATAGACGGGCTTATCGTTCGGAAGAGCTAATGTAAACTTGTTCGTCACGATCCTACGACGCAAACTGTTCGATAAACACCGTAGGGCAACATCGTGAAATCCGACCGTGAACTGGAAAAAAAGTTGCTACATTGGAATTCTGGTAGGTTTAATAGAAAAGCACAAATCGGACATTCCTAGTTAAATCTATCAAACATTCCGTCGGGATAATTAGAAATTCGATTACGATAATCAAAATGTCTGATTCATATGATCAGAAATTCGATTTGTTCATACTTTTTGTTGAATGTAGCTGATACAGGAATTTCAAGCGTGATAAGCAATGCTGTGATAAACAATTTGAACATTTTAACAGCCAGTTTGAGTATCTATCTAACATAACTACATGTTTTGACAGTCCAATAAAATTATTTTAAAATCTCCGTCTAGCTAAATCTTTAAATATTTCAGCAAAACCATCTTTTCAAAACCATCAATTTAATGATTAATCATAACTAAAAAGATACATTGTCATCGCAGATCTAATTACGAGTGAATCACAGAAAACAAAGAATGCCTAGCGCGCAAAAGCGCTAATGGCAGTTCAATGTACCAGATAACTTGTTTTCTCTCTTCCTCTTCTGAGATAAACTGTGTTTAGTACTCGCGTTGATAATCGCGATGACTGATTCAATCATCAATTAACTTAACTGGAGATTGATGAAAGAGGCTCTAATTCACATTTGTAATCATAAATTACGGTGCCGGTGTTGTTTATCGTGCAGCGGTCATTTGAAACCGTTGTTTAATCCTTTTGGCGTGCCATCAAACTGGCTCGAAACGCAGGCTGATAACGCCACGACAGTGAATGCTGTCACTGTCATGTGCGTCATGACGAAGAAAGGGATGTTTGCGCTCCGCGGGGCAAAAACTGGAGGCCACGTCACGACGGTATAACAGCTTATCGGCCCAGTGCGGTACATTAAGCACGGCCGTTACCGACTCCACCGCAAAACGGGGATCGTTCTGGGCGTTAGGCAAGGGGCGGCGGCGAGGGGGAGGGAGGGGTGTCGAGAGATTATCTTGTCGTATTCAATATTCCTATGGAACGTTCGGGATGATAAATCGTCCTCGCCGATAGAAAAGATGCGTCGAAGCCACATTTCGGAGCCATCATCCGCTCCGCCACGGTTCGCTTCATAGTTTATACAGGGTGTCCGCCGAAGTGTGAGAATAATAGTACTCGAGTCATATATACATTAAAATAAAAGTATCAACTTTTTTCCAGTGATAAAAATATGATCTGCGACTGGCACATCAAAAAATATTTCGTTTTGATGTCGTTGCATTTTTAAAATTAAATTTTGGTAATTTGAGTTAAACTTTTTTTTTTCGCTGTTGTGAGACAAAGGCGCCATCCCATCACTGTGTATAACCGTGCCGTCACACAGAATTTTTATATCTGATCTTTCTCATGCCTCTCTCTCCTGGCAGAGAGGAGGACTTGCGATACCTCGAAACGAGAAGCCGCGAAAATCATGCGGGTGCGAATGCGTCCACCAAGAAATCCCGCGGGTATCAGTATAATAAAACCATTAGAGTGATCCTCGTGCGTGCATTCAAACCGTATAAATATCCGGCACAATCCCTCGCGCCGTTTCCAACTTCTGTGTAATGTTAAACTTGCGATAAATCCGAAGTGCTCCGGTAACGGGCGTATCTTTTGCCCACCGCCGCCGGCGCGAGACGCGGCGTCCGTCGACAATAGTTCCTCGGTCGCCATACGTGAAGTGTGCGGGAACCCCTATGGCGCTGTCGCTCGTATTACGCGCGATATTTTTTTTCCGCCCTCTCCCGCGCGCTCTGCCGCACTTTCGAGGTTCTATTATTTTATGTGCATTCGTCGCGAAAACAATAACTCCGCTGACCTGACTTTCTCGGATACCAAATCACCCGCGCTTGGCGGAGGTTCCGTCGTTGATCTTCCTCGAACGTGATATTCTCCGCGGTGGCCTTCATCGATAAGAAGCATACGCGAGGCAGCAGCTTTGTAGGTTTTGTTCAACCCTCCGTAGCTGACGTCAAAGTCTGTAACACTACTGCAGTTACTGACGCTGGGTCTGTAAAACTTATTTAATTTATGTGAATTACCTTGTAATTAGAATGGTGGATCCTGGTGATATAATGGAGCATTTTTCTAATTTTTAAATAGCATAATAATTTAGAATTTTATATAAGTATGACAATAGAAGTCTCGAGATTATAAACTAAAAAATAGTTAAATGAACAGGTAAGTGAGAGTAAACTGCGCGGTTAATGGTGCGCTAATATCAATCTATATGTTCTGAAATATTGCTTAGGGTCTTTTTATTTCTAATTTATTATGTTCTCCCATTACAGTCTTAAAAAGATACTGTATTTAATATTGTTTATAATTTTGTTTTGCTATCTATTATTTTTCATAACTTTATTCTATTTAAATAGGTTAAAAAATTATCACTTATTATATTTATAATAAGTTCAAGTGTTGCAATTGTTTATGTAATTAAAAATTTTGAAACTTTTAAAACTAATAATAAAAACTGTAATGGGTTCCAAGGACCCGTATGATTCTTTAACATCACAAAACATGGATATGTTTTTCTATTATGAGTTAAAAGACTCTAAATAATTTCAAGGAATCAAAATGACAACTCATACAAAAGAGAACAAAAATACTAACAATAACTGCATTTTAAGAAAAGAATATACCATTAAAAAAATTGAATTGTTTGACAATTTGATAAAGAGATTTATAATTGAATAGCTCAATAGATTTATTGGCAGCTCCGGAGAATGAAAGAATTTGCGACATTAAGTACAGAATTCAGTAAAATCATATGCGTTAAATGTAATTATTAAATCTCTTATTTTAAAAAATATTTTGTTTTAAGAAAGTCAAAAGCAACAATGTTATTTCTTATAAACTATGCTTTTTTTTATAATGGATATTCATACAAGAAAGATTTAATTACTGATTTTTACACAAGTAGAATGACAATAAAATATTTTTACGCAATTGCATTTATGTTATGTATATAATTCATTTTTTTTGTTTTGTAAAAGATAAGAATTTTAAAATAAAATATTCTTCCTGAAATAAAAAAATAACTCGTTAAATATATGAATGAACTCGTAGCTTGCAAGCGTGTTAAAAATTTACTCGAAAAAATCGTTCAAAAATCTGTGTTTAGATATGGAGAGATGAAAGTTTATCTTGTATCCTGTGATATATTGTTTCACCCCCTCCCCACATATTTCTTGCATTCACTTAGTCCCTACTGAGACTAACAAAAGGACTGGTCATCAAGATCCTAAGCAAAGGCTGACCAAGCAGCGGCCTGCTGGGTAGCCGCGTGTAAACGTGTACATAATTATCGGGGAGTATACTAGGACGATGTGATGTCAGCAATGGTCATTTGCCGCTATCGGCTGGCTCGCAGACTATCTCCTAGCTATTCTATCCTCGCCTGTCCTCCAACCCCTGTGTACCCTGCGATGTATTTTGCCTCGTGTGGGACAGAGACGAACGGAATTGATCGAAGTAACCATTGGTAATTTCGACCGCATTATTAACGATTAATTATTAATCAATGTATAACATTCAAAGTTTCCACATAATTAACACGATAGAGATTTTTTTATACGTTTATACTTATGATCGACTCTTTGCCATCGAAACGAAGTTTCAAAAAAAACGTACGCTAATTTAAAAAAAAGTCTTTAGATTAATTGAATTCAAGAGAATCTTCCCTTTCTAAATTAAAGTAATTCAAATGTGTGTGTTATCTGAAGTCGTTCTTTCCAGAATCAACAAGTTCAATCCGGGACGCTGTAGTCTTCGCTTTCTCCGTAAGATCATGGATGCACATAAATTCCTCCCTTTGCTCTTCGTGCTTTTACGGACTCTTCTCCCGAGCAACGATATATCACGGTGCGCGGCAGCGGCCTGACGTTCCCTGTCACCGGTTTAATCGAGCACCACTCGGATTAAGTGTTCTCGTTCGCGAGCGACCACGTCCTGACTGGTCGCTGTCGAAACACGTAGACAGCGACTGCGAAGAATAGCTAACGCCCTGCGCTCTCTCTCTCTCTCTCTCCCTTCCTTCCTCCTCTCCATAATCTTTGACCTTTATGTCGATCGCTTACCATTAACTTGTTCGAAACTCGATTCTTCGCAATAAAGACGTGATGGAGGTAAGACGAAAAGGTTCACTATCGGTCAAGAGTTTTCTTTTAACATTGTTAATTTTCAACAGGAGAAATAAATTGAAATTGTTTACAACTTTAACAGTTACAGTTTAGACTTTTATTTGTTATATATTCAATTATATATATATATGATCTTAATTGTTAATATTGTAAATTGAAATTATTGGTATCATAAGTACAATAACAGTTTTTTAACTGATATATGTTAAAATCTTATTTAATAAATTTGAAATTTGAGCAGAAATAAAGGTGAAATTTAAGAGTGAAATTTCGCTTGTGCCAGAAAAGATTCAGATTGTAGACGAAAGGTTAATTAGACATCACTTATAACATCGTTTCTAATGCAGTAGAACGCTTATTTTAATTTAAACTTATATTATTATGCATCGTTCTAGGTTAATAAAAAATTAACCGCGAGTAATAATTTAAAATAATCGTTTCATTTTTCGTGTTCATTTTCATTTTTCAAAAATTCGAATCGGGCGTCGGAAAACGGAAAATGGGAAGACTATTCGAGAAACGTGAGCCTTTCGACCGTGGCATAAACCACTTCTATGTTATTTACGTTAGCCGTTAACGGCTGCGATTTCCGGAGCGGCCCTAACTCACGTGCAACGACCAAGAATATGTCCCAAGTGTCCGGACCTTCGTCTTACTGCGGACAGACTGCCTCGGATGAGTTACTTGTGATCAAGCCTCAACTAGAACAGAGAACCCGAGTTAATCTCACGTGCCGCATCAGACGCCCACGCCGCCTTTGCCGAAATTTGTACAAAGCGCGGAATTTATCCCCTCAATGCCAAACAATTCGAGGAATGTTTATCTCTCTTTTTCCCTCTCTCTCAGCTAGAATAAATTTAATAATGATTTAATTAGCATTCCTACGCTTACAGTTATTCGCTTTCAGTATAACGGCGAATTGAAATGATTTCGGTATCATGCGAAGGTTAAGAACGGAAGAGGAGAGCAGCGCGCGGATGAAGAATCGTTGGCGAGCAACAACGCGAGCGATACGCGGGCACCGCAACAGAATCGCCGTCGCGTTTCTGTTACAGCGACGGGATCGCCACGCGCGTTATCTTGCAGTGAAACATTAATAATAAAAGTTTTCGTTTATTGTCTCGCGAACGGCAAACCGGCCGCCGTTAGGGGAGGAGGGACACAGGCTCTAGCGACGCTGTACAACTACGCGGTTACGGCCACGTTTTGTCTTCGTCATGAATACCCCCTTATCTTCGGGCGAGTCCATCATCGCGGGACGGTTTTGTCCCCGGGCGCGTTTCGCCGTAGGAACCTGTCTGCGGGAATTGTAAGGAGACAGGAAGCGCAGCGTCTGGACGTGTCCGCCAGTCGGAAAATATTTCGAAACGTCGATCAGAGCCAGGCGAAACGAGGGTCGAGAGCAGTCGGGTACAAACGACACGGGAGTCTGGTTGTTAAACTAATGCGTCGATGCATCCTCTCCTCCCTGTATCTCCTTCCTGCCGAGGGTTTTGTCGCTTACTCTTCCACCCCCGTCTGCCCTCCTAAGTTACGCGACGAGTTGTGTCGTATTTTTTCAACCACAACGCTCTTTTTTCGACACGAAAAAGACGGTTTTACCGAAGTATTTAAAATTTTATATTTACATATAAATGTTATTACGCACCAAAACCCTCTTTGACTAAAAATGATATTTTTTCTTATTTATGTTTAAATGCTTCTTGGTTTATTTCATTTAATATTGTTGATCTAAAAATTTAGATACTGTATATATGAAAATAATTTTATTGGATCAAGTTGATTGCTAGAACATTAAAACTTTTTACAGTATTGTTCATATTTGAATGTCCTACATAATTATTTCATGACCAACAAAATTATTTACTAAAGTATCTAAAAAATCAGCTAAATATGGATCTGAAAATTTTATTGGACTGTCAAAAAAATTATGTAGGATACTTAAACTCGTTGCAAGTGTCAAAACTTTTTGCTCATCATGCTTGAGATTTGTACATAATTATTTCGATAATCCAACAACATTATTTTCAGACCTGCATTTAACTAAATATTTAGAAGTTTTTGCAAAATTGTTTTTCCATGTAGAAATATCGCAGCAAATACGAACTAACAGTAACATAACTGTTAATTATAATTTCCCTTCAGCAATATAATAACTGTTATGTGTTTTAATTGTTATTTGTTATATTACAATTATATTGTTGGATAAAAAAATTTAACAGTCATGTTATTGTTAATTGATGTTTACCGGGACCTACAATAACAAAAACGAAATTCATCGGCTTTGTTTTCATGGCAGACTTTATCTTCTTTTTCGAGTCGCGAATAAATCTTATTTCTTCCGCCAAGTTTCCTCCAATTAATGTCACTGATTGGTTCCTCGTCCGATGCGCGACCAGCTGTAACAGGCAGAGATATACTAACATATATCGAGCATGTGCAAATGAGAGACGAGATTAGTTACCGTCGGTTTCGCTCGATGTGGAACGGCACGAGACTGATCACAGGCTACGTTTCTCAGCTGACCGCAGCTTCCCGCCGGCCAGTGCTTACTGCGTCCGGTAAAGGGACGCGATGTAAATCAGTCTAGCAACCTACACCGGCCGCACATTAAGTTGCCTCGAGGTCTGTCAAGGGGGTGGGATGATCCGAGTGCCAGCTTCCGACTAAAATCATGTGCCTCGGGACCGACACCGGTCAACAAGCGTCCGATACATTCCGAATTAATATCCTATGCATGCATGCATGCGGAATACAATCCATTTATTTCGTGATTATTACATCTAAGAGGGACAGTTTGCTCGTACCTTCCATTGAGCGAGTATCACCGGGCACGTATGTGGTAGGAGGAGAACGATCGATCGTTAAGTCGGCGCCGGCTGCCGGGGACACTTACAAATTAGCCAATCAAGTTCTAATCCCTTTACGATTTACCCCAATCAGCCCGCATCCCGCCACAAATACTTTAATCCGTCCATTAATCCTGCAAGATAAAAGTTTCCAGAGTAGTTACGGACCCTTTGTCGTCGCCATGGTCAGCAGTATCAGTTCAAGAGGATCGAATGGCAAATGTTAGTATAAGTTCTCAGTCCTTATTATTAATGAAATAAGCGATCGTCATAAGCAACGACTATCAAAACGAATATTTTGATTTCAAGTGTCAAGAACATTGCTAAAGTATTTTTCTATATATCTGATCTATCATTCTCGCGATAGTCATTTCAAAATTAATACAATTAAAAAAAGCATGATTTTATTATCATGTATAAATTAGATAAACGTTACCCTCTATTACTATCAATTATCAAAAGTGAACTTGCTTAAAATCATAAAAATTGTCACAAATCTTTTAAACAAAAACCAACCAATAAAGGTTGGTTTTTTAAAGATTATAAAATAAAAATGACAAAAATTACATTTAATCTTGTTAAACATATATTCTGTTTGTCGATATTATTTGATTATTCAATAATTTTATGTAAAGTTGAAAAAAGTTTTTTCTTTTACTGAAACTTAATTTCTTGGATTCTGTCTTTTGAAGTAAGGGAGCCCGATATCATTATGAAGAAAAAAAGAAATGAATTCTTTAATCATGTTAGTTCGAAATGTAATCTCCAGATTTTCAAAAAATGCTCACTTTAAATTGATTGCGTTTGAAGATTTTTCAATTTTTCATAGCAAATGTATATATTTCTTCAAAGTCTTTTAATTACGAAGTAAAATTAAAATATACAGAACGCAGAATTTTTTCGAATATTGGATAGAATGTTTCTTTTCTCCTAGATTGTGCATGTCTCGCCCTGCGCGACGTGGTCTTCTATCGCGAACATTTCCGCGTCGCGTCGGAGCGTCGGTATCTCTTCGGGGTGGTCATCCAGTTTATTTACGCGTCCGCTTTGCGGATCGAAAAACCCAAAAAGGAGTAAAGCGGCTCCGTGAGAGCGGATGGACCGAAGCGGCGCGAGCGGAGGTGCGAGCGTCGCTGGAATTTATACTCCGCGTCGTCGTGGCCGTCCCCGGGCAATTTTTTTTCAACCTCAACCTCGAGCAAAACCCCGCGGTCCACCGTCCCCTGCCTACTCCCATCTCGCTCGCGCTACCGACGGCTATATACAGAACGCTGGACAAACAACAATAAATACATTTTCCCAGGCCGGGTGGCAAACCCGGTGAGGGGTAGAACTTCCATGCGAGCACGTACGGGCATAGCTTAGCGTAATCTGACTGCACACCACCCCATTTCAGCCACCGACCCTCCGCACCAGGACGCACGCAACCCCCGTTGTCCCCTTCGTCCCCTAATCCCCCTTTTCGTCCGCCGTCCTCGCCGTACCGCTGTCAGGAGACTGCAAGCTCCCATACCGTAGAGACAGAAACCGGTGAGGGGGTGGGAGGAAGAGAGATGGGGACCGGGGAAAAAAAAGATAAATACAAGAGCCGACAACGCAGCGGGGAGTTAGGTGGCATCACCACCTGACGAAAGAATTCCGCGACCTGACCAGAATTTCATTAGCCGTGGTCTGGCGAGAGCGCACGGCGAATGGGAAAGAGAGTTGCGAGGGAGTAAAAGCGGAGAATGGGGGGTGGAGGGGGGGAGAGGGAGAGAATGGAGACGCGTCGGGCGCGTTTATCGGCGCGAAAGAGCTTGTTAAACGGCCCGTTTCACGGTACTGCCTTTTCTTCCTGGCGGTCGGGGGTGTCGGGAAGGTTCAAGCGGGAGAACGGAGATTTCGCGCGCGATGACGGTTTAAGGGAAGCGCGTCGTTACGGCAAGAATGAAAACAATTTTCGTTCAAGTGGCATTACGTTGTTTCGAATGGTATTCGCCGTTCGTACATCGTAAGGAATAAGCGCCAAGTGGGAGTAGATATGATAGTACAATTTATGTGAACGGCGAACAAAAGATTCGAGAGATAGATCACGTAAGGGTGAATTGTGTAAATTTTTACATTCGTGTTACTCGCAATCTTTATTTTATATCGTTTTTCAGCGTAGCATATTAAAAGTGTATACGAATATTCCTTATAACAATTTAATAATTGGAAAAAACTTCCAACTAACAATAATGTAATTGTCAGTTATAATTTTCAACTCCACAAATTATAACTGTACAACATCATATGTAACATATTATAGTTATATAACACGTAACAATTATATTGCTGAATGGAAAATTATAACTAGCGATTATGTTGCTAGTTAATGTTTAGGTTGTATCTTCATTATCAATGAGATGATATAATTACTTCACGTTACATCATTACAGAAAGAGAAAGAAATATAAACATACGCGGAAAAAACGGTTTTGCTAAAATATTTTAAAATTTAGCTAAATACAGATCTGAGAATAATTTTGTTGGACCAAAATAATTATCTTGGATTCTCAAATTACTTATTAGAATGTCAAAACTTTAAGTAATTTTGTTCGTAATAATTATTTTAAGATCCAACAAAATGTTTTTAAATCTGTACCTAAATTTTTAGGTACTTTAGCAAAATTGTTTTTAAATCCGTGTATAGTAAGTAATTAATTAGCAAAGGCAAAGGAGAAGAAAGAAATAGTGAAACTAGAGTCTGAAAATTGGATATTTCCAAAGATTAAATAAATTTCGTACTTTACTATACAGAAGGTAAAATATTTCACATTGTATGCACAATTCCATCGTATTACGAAGAAAATTTAAACGCTACAAGTCGATTTCCCTCTTCGAAACGGAAGTTTAAGTGCGCCGTTCTCAGCATATCCGGAATATCATGGCGGCTCCGGTCGTTCGGAATGCTAATGCGTGATTACGGCAGCCACGGTCGTAATACGCGAACTTTTTGTGCGGCTCACGTGTGACCCGGGGGCGCTTAAAACATCCCTTAAATTACCCCCATTAGCAAGGGTTGAACGCCGGGTAAACGAGGATTTCACTGGCGCTGTTACGCGAGATTTATTCCGTGGGAAATATTCCTTTCGGACGTTAAATTACGTCGTTATACCGAGGGCTCTTATTCCTCGCGCCCGACGAGTCGATCCAAGTATAAACTTAAGCCGATTTCGCAACGTATTGTACCGCGCGTTTTCGCCTAAGTATTAAATGTGAAGTAACGAGCCGGCAGCGGTGGCAACGAAAGTTATCGCGGCGTAATGAAAGCGACGGCTTCGAGTGGGCAACGATATGAGAACTCCTTCACTGAAGTAGTTACAGACACACATGTGGAAACACTCCTCGGTAATCTTCTGAAAAAATACGATGAAAGCTCGCTGTACGCAAAAATAATTCACGCCGATATTATTCAACAGAGACAATGGCAAAGATACTTTACTAACAATTGTACGTTTTACGACACACACGCATAAAATTAGAATACCATATATAGTCATGAGTTCTTACAAGTTTTATGAAAACAAGTTACGAGTTTAACACATTCCGCTTAGAAATGATCCATTAATCTCATAAATCAATTACGAACAATATATCGAGTTTCCATGATTATTATCGTTATTATCTTCAATTTATATCAGAATAAATCTGTAGAGATTATTTGCAAAATAAAACATCAATCTAAATCAATCCAATGCTAATTACTACATAAATGACAATAATTACGTAACTATGTGCTTAATAATTTCAATCTCGCTGTGACACGTCATCGTCAGGCGAGCGATGAATTTTCTCGATGGATTTTCTTGAAGAGAAGAATTCTGTTGATGGCATCCCATGTTTCGCACATAACTAACGGCACGCGGCTCGAATCTTATCTCCCTAATTTCTCGAGAGCGACCGTTCAACGACCGTCGGCAACGCGCACCGTCGGCACCCGGGACGCTCTCGCGGACGATTTACGGAATTTAAACAGCCCCCCGGGATAAGGCGGCGGCTTGGCGTTGCGTGGCAGGTCGGATTAGCAGGTTGCCCCCTCATCGGGATAATTCCCTTCGTCCCCTGCCCCGTTTTCCTGCCACTGACTCCCGGCCGCCCCCGCCGTCAGCCTCCGGGGTAGGTTACGTCCTTCCTGCGGGATAAAACAAAACAGCCAGCGGAGTATATTAATGCTCGGCTTAATGCGGCCCGCCTAATTAATGGACCGACTCTCCGGACGCCCGCGCTCAACCGCTCGCCCGTTCTAAAAGTAAGAGATAACACCGCTGCAGAAGCATTATTAAAGACAAAAGCGCGACCGCGCCGCTCTCGTGCCCCTGGACGAGTGGAAATTTCGGTAAGCGCTTCCTGACGTAAGGGATTTCCCCCCCCCCCCCCCCCCCCAGATGATGATATATTTATATTAAAGCTACATCGAGTTACTTAAATAAACGAGATTAATAGAATTATAATAGTAAAAATAGCTAATAATAAGATTTTTATGCATAGGAAGAATGATTTGGATGACATATATAATATAAATCAGAAAATAATTTATGTTGAATTATCAAAAATTGAAGGCTAGAATGTTAAAACTTTTTACAGCATTATCGTCACGCTTGAGCATTCTACCTCAAGTGTGACATTAAACAGTGTCGTATATTAATGATGTTGCACACATCAATAAGATACCATTAAAACATCATTTTGCTACATCATTTTGGGACAAAGTTGTTTTCAGATCTATGTCTGATTTTTATGTTTTAACAAAAGCATTTCATCTGTGTGCAAATATAATAATAATAACTCGGCTGTGCCAATTTTTAACCTATCTAATAGTTTTTCTTTTCCAGTTAATTTAGATTTGCACATGGAGCTTTAGACTTTTTAGAATTTTCATAAATGATCACAATTAATTACAAGTTTTTTTACTTTTATGATAACAGCCCTCTTCGTAAAGTCAGATTCCCCTTAAACTGATTAATTTAGACCCGCGGTTATAGTGTTAATTAATTATGGGGGTATCGATGATTGGGGGCATCTCTATTGTAAACTTGGCAGAAAAGATAAGAAGTACTGAATTAAAGTGTCTTTCCAAGACACCAGACGCAGCGCGCAGTACTTTCTATTTCTTCAAGTGATCCGGAGGTGGCACTCTGGGAGTGTCATGGATGCTGCTGGGGCGGAGCCTTGAGAGAGTTGCATCGAGACTGCTCGGCTGCGTCGATAAGCAGATCGCCCCCGCCCTACTGTTCTATACTCTTGATTTTACACAGACGCATTTCTTACACTTAGACAAGACTTTTATTGAGATTATTCGTTCCTAATTTATTATTATAGATTACTCTAAGATCCTAATTGAAAGATAAATCGTCCACAAATATCAATGTTAAATGAACGCGGTTAAAGCTATGGTTTTCTAATTATTCCCTTCTTGTAGCTGTGCCTTTTCGATCAGCTTGAGATAAGCAATCCCCATGGCGCTTCTGTAATACTATCGCGATGATAATGACCACTGAGAGCATAGCGGTGGGCAACGGCTTGGTCAAGGAGGATACATACATCGACTCTCGTCGACAGGTTAGCGGTTCTCGAACGTGTAGCGGCTAATCGAATTATCGATGCTTTGAGGCTCAGCGTCCGTGGATGATTCGATCACGTAGCTGATGAACAGTTCCGGCGGTCAGCGATGCGAGCCGCTTTCGAAGGGAAACCTCTCGTTATGAACTCTCCCCGGTAACGTTTGAGCGAACTGTTTCCGCCGTGCTCCACTGCTTCTCAACGACAATAACCGTAGCCGTGTAATTAGTCGCAAAAAGTGGCGCCGGCGCTTGGAAAAATCGACGATTGGCCGCGAATTTCCGGCAGGAGTAGTTTCCTGTATAGAATTTCAGTTACCAGGAACTCTAGATAATCACGAAATAAAGCTATTAAGCCTCAGAATCATTCAATCATGAATTTCGATAAATATTCTATTTTTTTAAATCCAAATTTAAGATCGTTTTTGAGCGGAACTCTTATCATAAATATAAAAACAAATTCTTAGATTTTGCAAAATACAGCAAGAACTTCAATCAGAACCGTGAATTTTATGGGCTTTCTATAATAAGTCGTCAGTAATAGATTAGTAGTTGGGACTGTTGGGAGTAAGTTGTAATCGAGTCAGTAGTATATCCATTAAGTATATCAGTAACCAATAATTACGCGTGGAGAGGACCAAATTCCATATATAATTTAAAATTTAGATTACGTTATGCCTGATTAATTAAAAAGCAATATGTCTGCTACTTCATCGAGACAACTAACCCGAACTGATTGACATAATATGAGAATGTGACTCACGCGCGTCTCTATATCTCGGTGTAGTTTAATTTTAATCTTAGTCCAAATGATTTTTTATCTTTTTTTAATTCTACGAATTAGAAAAAGATAAAGAATAAGTTGGAGACTAAAATTAATCTGCATTGATAAAAACGAACATCATTCTGCAAATTTCCTTATAAGATTTATGATTTATAATTCTGACATATCACCAATATGATATGAGTAATGAAAGCCTATGGTATACAAAGGAAACATAATGCAATAAGATATAAGTAAGCGAATCAGCAGAGAAGGCAGTAACGCAAGCAGTAGTAAATCCAAAATGTTAACTTGCTTAATGCTTACCCCTTATTATTTAAATTTCTTTATGTGCCATAATCTCAATAGCTTATATTATATTCTGTAAATTCTTTGAAGTGAATCTCACTTTAAAGAGTGAAACTGGAGTCAACCTTGAAAGTGAGTGACTCAATTTTCAATCTTTCAGAGTGACAATTTACTCTAAAAGTTTTAGAGTGTAGGAAGTTCATTAACGTTGGGACACTATAACTTCACACACGCGCAATTTTCTTTGTTTCGTCGCAATTCCAGCAGTGCACGCACAATTTTACGGTACAAATCGCGATCAAAGTTAGCCGTCGTCGGTCGAAAGAATGACTATAGGGATGGATGTTCCTTCCAAGCCGCAAGGCAAAACCACACCCACCGCACCGATGAAAATCGCAGTTAAATACAAAGTGGAAATTGAGCGCCAACCTGGCTTGACGGCCGAAGGTTTTCGAGGTCGTCGGCGGAATCCAGGTCGGCGTCCGCAGGAATTTCTGCGGTGAAATTCCAGTGCACGTAACTCCAAATATTTCTGTAGTATCGTAGTTCGTACGAGGGCGGGGAGATTTCGAGTTTCAAAGGAAACACTCTCGCCACTTCCGTTCGCGAGACAACGACGTTTCGCCGTCCGAAAGTCTAACACACGGCGACTGAGCGCGGACACATACAGCCGCGACGGAAATTCTCTTGATAAATTCGAAACGCATGCATAGACACGAATCTAAAGCAGAAGCACCTGTACAAAACTCATGTACGAAGTATATATTCACAAGTGCTAGCAAAAAAGTGAGAAAAGATCTCTAAATTATTTTCAATCTGATCTAATTACATTGGCGGGGTCCGCCAAAAGAGCAACATAAATTTAACATATCGCTCGAATCGATATTGCCTAGCGATTATTATGTGGGAAAGTTTATATGCGGGCGGATTTAATAGTTTGCATAATTTACCCCTAGTTAGTTATTCCATTAATCATTACCCCGGGTAGGTGTGTGCACGCCCGCGAATAACAATCGTACTATTATTTATAACGTATTCAATTTATCGGTAACCCGCGGGCGGAGGTAAAGCGTGTAATCGATTCAACTCGATTAATTAACTCGCCCCCACGTATGCGATTGTAACCGAGGTGCCTCGGTGTGCACGGAGGCGTCTCTCGTTACCGTGGACGAAAACTTCCCGCCGTCGCGTTGTGTCGCGCAAAAAAAAAAAAACGCACATACACAAACATACGTACACGGGACACGCACTCCATGTATGCGGGTCTCGTCCGCTTATCCGCGACACAAAGGCGTTTAATTAGAAGCGCATCGGAAAACGGGGGCATCATCCGGCATCTGGTTTTTATTCCTGGCAATTTTCGCGTTCCGCTAAGGCGATACGGATTTTTCATCCCCATCGCCGTTAATAATTAACGGATCAAAGGCATCGTATTAATATTTGCCCCGAAGTCCCCGACCACAAGGAAGATATTAACCCGCGTAATATTGTGTCCATGCTAAAGAGGGAGAGGAGGGAGAAGGACATATTGAAACCGCACAAACTTCGCTCATAGCATCCGCGGCTATAAGCTCGTAAATATACCGGGTGGCTGAAATCGAACTTGGCGTAGTGTGGCCGGTGGACATCGCCCGAGGAAAAAGACAGACCCGTCAATATGCGCTACGTTAACCGCATCAAGACCTGATCCAGTATCTTACTATTTATCTAACATGCAGGGAGTGTGGTATTTAGAAACATTTACTTTGGACACGCTAATTATCTTTTTAACGATAATAACAATAATAGTTTATTCATATTATAATACTTTAATTGAAAAGTAATGTAGCTGAACAGTGAAGATAAAAATTCCCATTATTGTTAAAAAAAGAAATTAAATTAAAAAATATTATATTGTTTAAAACTTATAATAATTTAGTGATTTTTTTATTATTAATATTGTAAGGGAAATTGTGATACGTGTTAGAAGAGGGGAATATAAAATTTTTTTTAACGATAACGAGATTTTTAATAACAGTTCAGTTATATCACTTTAGTTGGAAGGTAGATGTGACTAAGCAGCCAAAATTAAAGAACTCAGTTATATTACTTTAGTTAAAAAGTAATTAAAATCAAACTCTTAAACCTAAAAACTCTTTATTGTTAAAAAAAATATGTTCCAAGGTACAACACGTCCTACACTGAAAAAATATTCTAGTTACAGCAATCAAAAATACAAACAAAACAAATTCCAATCCAAATAATTAACTTTTTGATTACTTCGACTAAAATTTTTGATAAATTTATCATAAATAATTTGTGTTTTTCTGATTGAATCTATTAAAATTCTAATTGATGTAACAAAATTTTCCCCAGTGTGACCACAGACTCCCCTACATTCACAATTAAAGAAATCACATCTTCCAGAAGTATTTTCTGGAATATTAACATTTACGGAAAATTCTAGTCGATTCGGTTAAAAGGACGCTGTTCTTTTTTTGTGCAGTTTATGAAAGCGTTATGCTATTCTTATACACTTAAAAGAACATCATGGCTCTTCGGAGGGATACCTAATGTTTATCCAGAGCACGGACAGCGGTCAGCTACCCGAGTCGCTGGGTTATTTCGGAGCCGGTGGTGCTCAAACGCGCAATAAGTGGAGGAAGATAGAAGTGTGGGAGGGTCAAACTAATTCGATTCTAAACTCTGACCACATCGCGAGAAAGAGGATGGGACGCTCCGATGCGGGAGGGCTTCGCGGAGGATGAGAAAGGCTACACGCCCGAACGGGCCGAACAGGGTGGACACAGATGGCACTAACCACGCCGTTAAATTCTCAAACCGTAACTCTAATTACTCATAGACAAGCCGACATTCTAGTGCCAGATGCCGGTGAAACTTGTTAAAAGCACGCGAACGCGATTACTCATTCTATCCTGGACGCCGGTGATTGCAACCGAAAGTCGATCCGACTTTCCGGTTGCTCCAGTTCTTGAATCTAAATAACGAAAAAAGTAAAAATGTTTTTATAATAGATAAATGATGTTAAATTTACTTTTATCCATTAACCAATCATCAAAATAAAACCGATATATTAAAAATAAATAAGTATAATACCAAAACTATAATAAATAAAAATTGACCGAAAAATGTTAAACACAATTAAAGGAAGAAGGCTATATTCGATTAAAATCTTGATATTTAATAATATTTTTGTGTGACTCTTACAATTTCTAGTTTAAGTAAACTGCGCGTTGACTTATCATCCTTGGAACAAGATTTTAAACTGAAATCAGAATACGTAATACCATGCACAAATTAATTTGACAAGAAATTTAATAATACAGATGCTAGAGTATCTTAATATACGATAAAGAATTTGGAGTAACTGGAATAAGAAATTAGAATAACTAGAAATTGTAAAATCACGCAAAAAATATTATTAGACGCCAAGATCCACTTTGACCGGCTTTCTTCGCTCAATTGTGTTGTAATATCAAATCTGACAAGACATCGGGCTCTCGATATGTTTCCTGAATAAAATTTGAATAAATATTGAACGTAAATTTCGCGAGATGTAGCAAACATTCGACGTTTGGTTTCTACGATGGCAATTAAGCAAACATTTCTGCATCATGTTGCAGGCGATAAAATGACTATGGATGGGAGCAAGAGCGAACCGGGCAAGAACGGGGCCACTCAACAGGAATGCGCGGGTTGCGGAAAAGCGATTACGGAGAGGTAAGTGTTCCGCTTCGTTTGCGTGACGCAACGTTACGTGGTATGTTTCACATTCTACCTTGAAAGAACGTAGAGACGGTTCGCTCAACGGTCGATCCTAATGCCTGTCCAACCCCGGAAGTCGTCAGAAGTATGAACTGGATGGGTTAGATGCATTTTTCTTAACGAGAAGTGAACCGCAGTAAACTCGTGTTATATAAAATTTGCAATTGATATCCGAAGGGCAAAAATATGCAATATTATAATTAGAAATGCAGTAAACGTATATGCTTAATCGTAGTTGCAGAACAAAAAAATCTGCATTCAATTTCTATTATATAACATTATTTTATTAAATATAATATTCAATATTATATATTTCTCTATTATATCAAATTATTACGTAAGGAACCTTTTGTAATTACCTAAAACAAACTGTGAACTTACATTGAGTAGCATATTAATAATAAAAATCTTTTAATCGATATCACTCAATTTATCAAATTTAAGTTTATGTGACAAATCATTATATTAAAATTATAATTTTCAGTGTATTATTATTGCTTAATAAAATCAGTTGTAGTTGAAACAGATCAAATAAGTTTTTTTGAGGGAAAAAGAATCTTATAAATTTAATCGTAAATATCTAAGAGCACGCATTGTATAAGTTTAATAGTCATACTTGTATTTTCTATTCACTATCAAATAATAACTTTTTTTAAACAGATATCTTCTAAAAGCATTGGACATGTATTGGCACGAAGACTGCTTGAAATGTGGATGTTGCGACTGCAGACTTGGCGAGGTTGGTTCGACGCTCTACACTAAGGCCAACCTCATCCTCTGCAAAAGAGATTATTTACGGTGAGTAACGAACAAACAATTTAATCGATCACCAGTTCCTCGCAAGAATCTTTTCGGTAAGATTTTCGCGTATTCAATACGTAGCGTTGCACATCCCGAGTCAGCAAACAGACAGGCAGATTGACAAAGCGATCGACGAAAGACGTTATTGCGGAAGGGAGATGAAATCGAGGCGGGTAGCGGCAACAAATCGAATTTTACAGATGAATTTCCCTTATTGAATACATCCACATCCCATATAAACACGAGTGAGAGCAAATAAACCGTGTTGAGATTACGGAGTCCCGAGGGAATACGCGCAGGTGGTGGCGTCCGCAAGAGGAACACGCAGCGTCGAAACATTGTGGCCTTTATTAATGGCCTAATATTTGAAGACGGCATATTCGTGGTGCCCGTAAGCTTATTGGTTTCTGTCGCGTTTCAGGGCGAAACTTTCCGTTCGCTTTCATCATCGGAAGAACGACTTTTCTTGCGTTATGACAAAAGTTACGCTTCCCAATAATATTATATGGCGAGGTTTAACTGCGCCATAATCATATAAGGATATCGCGAATTTTAATTTAATACAACATATAATAAAAAATACCTTACAAGTACATAATTACTTGGTATGTAAAATTTTACAATCTTGGTCAAAAGTGTAAATATCTCCACAAATTAACGAAAACATTCTATTAAAAAGAGATTTATTTTCAACAATTTTAAAATTTTATTAGTTTCCAATTGAATGTTATTACCGTCTTTTCTAAGAAAATACAATAAATTGAGAGTGCTTTACTTATGTATAGCCAAAACTAAGAGACTAAGAATGCCAAGTAATGTCTCTGTTTTTTATTTGACAGACTCTTCGGAAATACCGGTCACTGCGCAGCGTGCAGCAAAGTAATCCCAGCTTTCGAGATGGTGATGCGCGCAAGGACCAACGTTTACCACTTGGAGTGCTTCGCTTGTCAACAGTGCAATCACAGGTATGTAAGAACACAAGTATAACGAAACGATCGATACGATAACTTGCTTTCTTAGGAAAAAATAAAAAGAGAGGATATAAAACCATTATCAAAAGGATTAAAATCATATTGATCGTGTTTTTTTTTATGATCGGCGGAATTCCAGAAAATATTTCGCCGACGCACACACACAAGTTCCGATTCACGTCGCGTCAAAGTGTGGTCTCGCTTCCACGGGACCCCCTCTGGCGGCGCTATTATTTTATTAACAATAATGAAAGCCGGTAATTAAACATTCACACCCGGCGGCGCCGACGTCGGCGGCGACGGCAAAGTCGCTTGCTCGAGTATTCCTCGTGGCAGCTCATCCGTATAACAATTTAATTCGAGCCACCCCAGCCGCGCGCGCCCGGGGGTTTGCCTAACTTCTGCAGCACTTCGCAACACTTCGCTTACTTATTCACAACAACCGAGTTAAGCCGAGGCTCGTTCGAAAGCCGGGACTCGAGCCTAGACGCCTCGGCGGATCTGCCGAATGGAGATAATCGGTGTGCGAAGGCTCGAGAGCCCGCACGTCACGCTTTTACGAGACGCCACGAGGAGGGCAGCCATCTCTTCTCCATCTCTTCTCCATCTCTTCACAAGGCAACGAGCAATACTTTTCAAGTTCTACAACTTTATAAGAGTAGAATATTAAAGAAACGTGATTGTTAGAACTGTGTCCGAATGAACGCTCTAGGAAACTTTATAAAATATAATAAATACACGAATAATTGATATATTTCACAAATAATTACTTATTTTTGGTAAAATTAGAGTCTGAGAGGGTAAAATGTCGCTGTTTTCGCAACTACCGCTCCCCGCTCTACATTATGGTCGGAGTAAACGTTGGTTCGCTCCCCTAATTCGAGACTTTCGAGGAGGATCAATGCCGTAGAGCGAGAAGAATCCGCTCGACGTTTCCTCTCTTGACGAACATAATTGACGCGAGAGCTTCCGACGTGAATGCGAAGGCATTCGGAGACACTCGCGGAGAAGGAAGAGAGAGAGAGAGAGAGAGAGAGGGGGAGGGAGAAGGAGGCAGGGTGGGTTAGGAAAGTCAAAGTTGCGAACTATGCGAGCGACGTGTGGGTGCCTCGAGGTGCACGTCAGATGCAAATCATGCCGACTAATTTCTCGGAAAACTCACGGCTCCGGAGGGAGAGAGAGCAGACCGAATATTCGCGGCGAGAGATACGTCCAAGCATAATAGCACAGCGATAAAGCCGAATGGCCGAATTAATTATACCCCCGTGTCTTTGGTTGTCCAAAACAGTTGAACCATTCGGTGCTAACAACCCTTTGGCTCGGCTAGTTACCAAAAGCGTCCCGTTTTACGTATGTGTTGATTAACTTTGGGAGAGAGAGAGAGGGAGAGAGAGAGAGAGAGAGAGAGAGAGAGCCAGATTAATCTTTTTAGATTTAGTCGACATATTAATATTTTATTTATTCAAATTAAATTCATAAAAAGCCGCTCGTATAACCGAAGAGAAATAAAATATATAAAGTTTTGGTTTTTATATGTTTCTTTTTTTTTTTTCAAAAAGGTCGCAATGCAATTATTTAATTTAATGACGGCGAGCTGGTTTCCAAACGCCGAAATGATTAAATTTCATTTAAACGATTATAATTGCGCTTCCTTTCTCTCTCTTTTTAAATACATTGGATCCCTTAATAGCTATTTTATTGTCTTAGTTAAATCAACTTATAATTGCTCACGCTTATACCACTTCTCTTTCTTTTTTGTTACATATATATATATATATATATACAGAGTTTTATAATACGTAACCTTAGAATTAAATTTAAAACACAACAAAATAACATGGACAGTTTATATAAAATATTTGTTCCTTCTATCCTTGTTTCAAAGAAATGTTTTCGTGTTTTTATTAATTTTCATTACAAACTAAACTTAATAATAATAAATATATTATAGCGTCTTCATATATCTCTGTTCTTAAAGAAGTCAGTAAGACGTGAAAACATGTAAAAACGCTAGCTCAATTTATAATGAAAATTAATAAAACGTTTATAACTCGGAAAGGTCAGATAGAACAAATAGCTCCGTTCGCATTGCTTGCACTTTTACACTCAGAATCTTCGCTTTCTCTTCCTTTTATGTTCGATTTATATTTTGTTTTAAGTGCAAAAATTTTATAGGTACATTTCAAACAATGCAAATAAACCAAATGTTTATGTAAACTTTTTATATTGCTTTTGTGTGAATTCATTCCTGATGCCATGCCTACGCATTACGAAACATTCTATATAAATAAAAATATATAACGTATATATTACTCGTTTTTATTTTTATTTCTATTTCTTGTTGTTTTATTTTCCTTTCTTAAACTTGTATATATCATACAAACGTCTTGTATATATAATAAAATTATTATTCTATTCGATTCTACTTTACTTTATCTATCTTTCTTATTATTATAAACTTTCCGTAAACTTGTCATATTATTACAGCAAGTTTATAGATTGGTTAAATGCCGCATTTATACCAAGTTATGACAGATTGGAAAAAGGATAGGAAGCGATAAGATCATTTCTTTATGCTATTTTATGGGGTCGATGGCATTTCGGCATTTAATGTCACTCCCCGACATTTGCCCGACCTTTCTTGCACCCTACGGCTGTCTAGTCTGAATTGATTCAGGCCACGAGACCAAAACATCGAAAACACATCGGAGCGAAAGATACTACAAATCTCGTATATGTTTGTGTGTTCTATTGATTAATAGACCATTTACAGAATACATAATGAAAAATATAAAGAATACATTGAGCTATAAAATAACTAATGATGATTTCCACGCACATATAAATATAATTTTTTAATTTAAATTTTAAAAAAGTAATTTTTAAGCTTATAAAATTTTTACTTCCAAAAGATAAAATCATTTTTTTTTTTATGTTTCTAAGATTTCTTGCTACTGGTTTTTCTGAAAGATCTAAAAATCTTCTTTCTTTTCGTGCATATATTATAAAAGGTAATCTTTTATATAAATTAAAAATAACTGCTTTGTGCGACACATGATCTCAATGTTGAAACCGGATTCCTTACTATTGTAAGTGCAGAAACAGAATTATCGGAGAGTGCGACAGATAGTCGTGAAGTAAAATTTAACTGCTGTCATCGTGGAGAGTTTGTCGTCGACGCGTGACTATCGAGCGAAGCCGATTACGAGTTAAAGATACGTCGACGGAAAGTATACTTTCTTTCGCGGTCGATGGTAACGCGCACCCTTAAGGCGAACCATTGGGCAGGGGTCGAAGAGGTTGACCGTACGCAAAAGCGGAAACGGATGTGGCCGTTGGGTCACGCGATCACCACCGAGCCAAGTATAAAACACCTGAGTTGTTTAATCATACGCTCCCGCGATGGAAGCCTCGTGCTTCGAGAACTCTGCAAGGGTGAGACCGTCCGGTTTCTTTCTCTCCTTTTCCTTCATTGTACCTACCTCCCAAGGTTGTATCGCGATACGGAAGTGCGGATTACTCATTGACGAGCGAACGTGCAAACGCGACGATAATGAACACCTTGGATTGGACGAATCGTTCGTGATAACCGCGAGTTATGAAAATTCGAGTATGAAAATTTAATCCTCCAACTTAACGCGTACAACGCGTAGGGTCTCTGTTAATATTTAACCGCGATAAACTTGTACGATATTTCTATGATAATTACGTGAAAATTTCAATTTATATGCTAATTTTCTTGATATCATCATCTTACAGGCAACTGTTTCAACTTATTTGCTATTAAATGTGAAAAAATCAGAAGGTGAATGGCATTAGAAAACTATCGGTGCTTGTTTTCGCGTTTATCACGATAAAGCCCATGGCATACAAAAAACTTAAGGTAGTAAGATGTAAAAAAATCAACATTTTTTGCTTGCTACTGCTACATACACGTTATTGCTTTACGTTCTCTATGATTGACCGATTCGTTTATTATTTACGTTTTAAGCTTAATGGGATTTCTACGATAAATCGTTAATCACCGCTCATATCATACTAGTGTGTGTGGTAAGATAGAATTATAAATCATAAATCTTAGGAAACTTACATCCAGAATAAATCGTATTAGATCGTCGACAATATTTCAGCCAATCAGAAAACTGATTGTCAAATAACACTATGATTAGTCAATCATAAACTAAGTTTTAAGTCATAAGTCGAATTTTTTGCCATCTTTACGCAATCATTGATAAAATTAATGTATTATTACCTTATGATTCTCGACTCGCTTAATACCCTTCATCTATTACTAACGACTTATTGTAGAAAGACTTATTGTATGAACACACAAAAGTCAAAATGACTTAATTTTTATTCTTGACGTCAATAAACGGTTAAATTTTGTAACAAAAAACTATCATTTTGATTTTCATGACATCAAGATAAAGTCATTTTGACATAATAATAAAATCATTTTAACTTTCTCTTAACTTATAGTGTGTTTCTTGAGCAATTTAAAAACATAAACAATAGGAATAAGGATTAACAGATTTCAATCTACAAGAAGCCGTATATTCTGGTAGTCTGATAGGTTGTTATTAAATCTGTTATTCCCTGTTCCTATTGCCTGTGCTTTTCAATTGTGTCTCAAACCCTACTGTCTTACGGGCTATTGTCTGCTATATAGTCTTAAAACTAAAGAGTTACGGCGTAAGAGGATTATTAAGTAGGAAAATTCAAATTTCTACATGGGGTATTCAACGCTTGCATGACGAGATGTAAATTCGTAAGTAGTCTCTGTGACGGAAAACTTAAGCTTCCGAGCGATTCTCAAATATTTTTCCACGCTGACGCGGAGTTATTGTTGCTAATGTAATCACCGCTTCATCTGCAACGATATCATTATTAACGGTGTTTTCTCAAGCAATAATAGGAGAGCCGAGCGCGAGCGAATCGAAACGCGCTTAATGAAATTATAAAAGCCCATATAAACGGCATTAACGGGGCGAACTCTTCCGCCTGTTTTTCCAGCGTGATTCTCGGCTAATATCTCACGGCGATCGAAACGCGTAGAAATAAAAAAAAAAAAAATATCAAATTTATACCGTCCCATCGGTGGCGGATATCTCTCGCCGCGTGCACACTGTTTAAAGCCGATGACGCACTTTGTGCGTCGAGCAGATGCGAGATTTATCGCGAGCTACGTTTCAACCACCAATTCGTCCGACAGCTAGTCGCATTCACGATTAATTTGAAGTGTCGCATCGCTTGTGTACGAGATGCCGGATGTGTCGATACAAAATATACAAAATGGATAAAGAAAATTATATCCGTACGTCGCGCTCGTCATGCACGAATAGAAATAAGCCAATAATTTGTCCATATTCCGTGATAAAACTTTTGGTCGGCGAAAATCGGCTTTGGCAGCGCGATTGTCATCAACATAATACAGTTAATGCATCGCAATAATTAATTAATAACCAACGCGGGAGAGATACACGCATACATACACATGCCACGTTATTAGCTTGTCAAATAATTATATCAATAATCACGCATTGATAATTATAATTATTGTATATAATGAAAAAGCGAATGAGCTTCGTAAATCACGACGGAGCCATCGGCCTCTCGCAACATTTTCTAAAACGTAAAGTTTCAAGAGGAAAGCGGTCGGGTAGATTTTAATTAAATTCTACGATCTCTCCTCGCGCACTCTCTGAAACGACCGCGGCGTAGTAAGACGCGACCGGCTTAAGCTCTTCCTCGACTTACGATCTCTGCCCGAGGAAGCTTCGTGAGTCTCGCCTTTGTCTAACGACAGCACGGATGGGCATTGTCGACTTGCTCGTCCTTCCCCGCCAGGCGCAGTATTGTTCGTGCTTATATTGTATTTTGGCATTACGAGTTAGCCGGTTTAATTGTTATTGTTCCGCCGAGCTTATCGAACACGGTGCCCTGTTGCATTCCCACGCGAATCATCGCCCGGCATCGCAATTACTCCTAAATCACTAAACTCCCTTACCTGCGAGCGAGCAGTTACACGTAACTTACGACATTGACACCATTTATCGACTTTCCGATAGCTGCACCCTCGTTATAAACGTCGCGAAACCACGCCCGGCCGTAACATCATCGTTTGCGCACGTCAAATATCCAGTAATGATATTTAATAATAATAATAATATGTGTTACAGATCATGAAACTCGGTACAGCCGATGTCAATTTCTAATTTCGCTTCATTTGAATTCAATTTGCTCCTAAAATTATAGTGCGCTTCTAGCTTTCGAGTAATTAGCGATGCAAACATACACTGAGAGGTTTGACATCTTTGACTAATAATAATATGGTCAAATAATTGTAGTTAGAAGCTCAAAAGTTTTTATAGTTATTACTACTGTAATGTTAGTAATAATAATTAAATTGATAATATTATAAAAAAATATATGTATAGTTGGCACCAAAGTGTGATAACAAAAAATTTTTAATTCATAATAATTGCAATTATTTTTTTCTGTCATTATCAGTGCCGTGTATAATTGCAGTACTTCTGGAATAAGCTATATTTTAAAATAGAAAAAAGCAAAATTATTTTTTAATTAATTTAAGCGGTCTCTCTGTTTTAATAAAATATTTCGATTTAAGGTTCGATATTACACAATTATAAAATGTTTCAATAATTGAAATAAAAATAGCAATAAATAACGCGAGTACACACCTAAAAATTTTTATAAAAAATAATTCCATTTCAAATTAGTCATAGTAAATTTACCATTAAAACATTAAACAACATGGAAGTGAAAGATAAATGGTAATGGAACACCTCCTGCGTGCCGCAGAATTTATTATTTTATTATAACGCATAATAATAATAACCAACACTAAAAATAATCCGTATATCGATGCTGAAAGGATTTGTCAGCATTTAAAATCGCTCGGATTATACCGATATACCTACTTGTAGCAATAATACGCTATCACTCTACCACAGTTTATATTACTCGTCTTGCTGAACTTGTATCTCAGCACACGGCCCTGCTATTATCCGAGAGCTAACCCGCGCGAGATCCTCGGAATAAGGACAATGCAAAGTTAATTTCGCCCTACGATTCTCAAGGGTGACGGCGAGAAGGGGCGAGAAAGAGGGCGGACGCTCTCGCGGTCTAGTAAAGTAAGCGGTATAGGTTGGGCGTCGTGTGCGATAGGACGAGGTGACGGCGCCAAGGCGGTGGTGGTGGTGGTACGGTCGTGAGAGGGTTGAGGAGAGAGAGAAAGCGGCCATTTTGTTTCCGGTGTCCCGGGAGCACTTCCGGTCACCGTCACGCAGTCCCGCGCCACGGAGTGCCCCCGAGCTCCTGAGAGATCTCCTTCCGCGATTATATTCAAATTAAATGCGTCGGTCCGACCGGTAATATACTGCCGCCAATTTAGCTACAACCCCCCGGGGGATGGCTCGCCTTACCTCCCTCCGTTTTCGTCGGCCGTTTCGCGCATCGGAGGCGCAAGAACCATGCGAATTGTCTCGTTTTGCTGGGGCACGTGCCGCCATGGTACGTGTTGATGATTTTCGACCTGCGGTTTCGGCGCCAGGATCCTCGATAAAGAGCACCCCATCGTGCACGAGCATAGTGATCGCGGTGAACCAATCGACACGGCATCACTCTAGTGGGAGGATTGTTTTCACGATAGATAACTGGATAGAAATGTATACACAAAAAGAACAGTTTTGCTCGAGTAAAAATTTAGTTACACTGTTAAATAATGTTAAAAATTGTATCCGATTCAAGTTATTTTTAATTATTTGTATAGATCGCTACTGCTTTTACTTAAAATATCGTTAATTAATTAAAATACTGGAGTAACAAATGTATTAAACTGAAATTTAATTTACTATTTACTAAATATTTTAGTATGAACGTCGTTTATTTTGAAACTAACCACAGAAATGAATTAATTTATATTTTGATACGCATAATTAAAAATAACAAAATGTTATTTAATTCAAGGAATTGGGTTACCATCCTTTGATATCTAACAGATCTGGAAATAATTTTGTTACATCATTAAAATAATTATATAGAACGTCCAAGTTGCTATAGAACGTCAAAACTTTTACAGAATTATTATTATTATTATACTTAAGCAGCCTATGTAATTATTTTAATGGTCCAACAAAATTGGTTTCAGATCTGTATTTACATATCTAAACTTTTTAGATTCTTCAAAACAAAATTCGTTCTATCTAAAGAAGAATGTATGACCAATCAAGTAGAAATACGTACGTAATATTTTACGTGACAATGTTTAGTGCTTTTACAGCAAGTTTTTTATTTATCGATTAACGTTTTATATATAGAAATCCACGTTGCAACATGTCTCCGTGTTGCATTACAAAAGAAAGAACAAATTGCAGAGGGGTTAAACTCTAACGATAAACGACAAAGGCAGATCGCAACCAGAGTACAAAACCGTAATCGTTCACGCCGCGCGAGATCGACAATAAATTCCCCGGACGGCGCGACAAGGAATTTGCTTCCGGTTTTGGTTGCGTCGCGCCGCGCGCACGTATCGCGTTCAAGCGCGGCTGCATCCGAACAGTGAGGGTTTCGGTTGCACCATTTTCAATGGTGATAATCCGACGTGCCGAGAGGGCCTCGTTGCGCGCGAGTCGAACCCTGCTTTGTCACCGGATAACCTAGACTCGCATTCCCGGCTCCGATGGCGATAGACCTGCCACTTCCCATCCCCCGCCCTTCACCCCTTGATACCCCTGACTGCCCCCGGCATCGGTCGTTCCCTCCCGCCGATGGGGCCCCGCATCCACGATAGCAGTCCACGACAAACGCGCGCACCCTCGCACTCGGAGCCCTCGAGAGTAACAGGAACAGAGAGAGAGATGGAAAACGAACGTCATTGGTACAAGCATATTCGTGTGTACTTCAAAACGATACGCAACGGCCAACGCGAGCGATAATAGGCGTATCGCTGCGATTATAAATGAAATGCGCCGCGGGAGAGACGGAGGGCGGAATCGAATTACCCGAACGCGAACGGCGACGAGCCAATTCTCAGGTGCGATGAACGGCACAGAGAGGATAGGTATTACGACAGAGAATGATTGACGAACTGAGTAGCAATGAGCGTGCTATGCAGTGGTGATTGGTATCTTGTGCGAAAGATCCGGTCTCATTTTCGAAACGAACGCGAGCGATGAAGAATCATAATAATCAACAATAATCGAAACAATACAGACGCGACAATGGCTATGTTCAGAAGAACGTCTATTATGCAACTATTGGAAGTTTTCTTCGCTGCAAAAGGATTATTATTTTAGATCTAAAAGTATAATTCAATTGACGCGCGAAAAACTTTTACTATTAAATATTAAAGAAGTAATGGTAACCCAATCTCTAAAATTAAATAAAATTTTGTTATTTTTGACTTCCGCGTATATTAAAATGTAAAAATCAATCCCATTTCTGTGGTTGAATTGAGTTTCAAAGAAAACAACGTTCATATTAACGTATTCAAAATAAATAAAATTTAATGCATTTTTTAAATTAAATTATTTAATCCTTAAAGGATGGGATCGATTTTAAAATCTTTTTTCTTAAGTAAGGTTTGATATTAATAATTCATTATTTTATTATTTTTTGTCTTAAAATATGACACTACTGCAGTGGTCTTATTGTCTTGTAAAGATTAACTCCATTATTTAAATTAACGATGGCTATTCTTTTTAGCTGAACTTCGATTTCTTACACGATTTATTTTTCTCCTTTTTCTTTTTATGTTCATGAAAAGAAGGGTTTTGCTCAAGAATTTAAAAATTTGGCTACAAACAAATCTGAAAATATTTTTGCTTAATCCATCAAAATAATTATGTAGAATTCTCAAACTGGTTACTAAAATATTAAAACTTTTGCTACATTAATACTTTAGCATTTTACATAATTATTTTGATAATGTTATAAAATTATTTTCAGATCTGTATCTAGTTAAACTTTTAGATACTCGAGCAAAACCGTTCTTTTTCCATATTGGAGAGGAAACGAGAAAGGATGTAAAAAGCCGTTAAAAACCTCTTAAGTAGAAGCAGTTCAAATTATTTTAATTCAATATAATTTTTGACAATATAAATTTAACAATGTAAACGTTTACTTTTACGGCCAGTAACTTGGTAACTAAAAAAAAATACTTTTATACACAAATACATCTGTGTAAGCTATTGCCCTGTGGTATCACAATATCGATCCTACCCGCTCAGTTTCTCGTTTCCAGTCTCGTATCTCTCACGCAAATAACCGTGGATGAAATCAAAGATCACTTGTACGAGCGAAGAGAAGAGGCGAGTGTCACGACGTTTGCATTGGTCGTTACACATGTAGATATTCGTTTACTCAGTGAACTGTGGCCGTCCAGCCGGCGGAGACGGAGGGGAAATTTACCGGAGGCATTGCGTTTGGGGGTGGGTTTGTAATAGGCGTACACACGCGTACGGACGCGCATACACGTGTGCGTATGCATTTACGCGGCGCGCTGCCAATGATTTATGTATACCGCTAATTACCAGCGTGCACTGCACTGTTTTATCCGGCGATCATAGTTTTATTAGGCCAACCTGTGCATTGCGGTATTGTCAGCGCCAAAAGCACCCCGACACGCACCCCCGAACAACCCCGTACCGGCTGCACCGAAATGCACCGCGCACCCTGCGTTTGTAACTCTGCGGGCGCGGGCACTTTCCGGAAGCGAAACCATTTTACGAGGTGTTTAGCATGCTCTGCAAATCTGATCGTGTTTCATCATTAACTTCAAGAATCTTTCCTTCTTTCGCCTCGTCAATTTTTATGTCACTGAAAGGTTCAGCTTAGGATTCAGATAAATTAGATTATTTACAAATTTTTTACAAATTAGGTTTTTATAAATTTCTACGAGCTAGAAATCTCACTCTTAAAGATTGAAAATTCAGCTACTTTTTTTTAAGTTTAACTCAATTTTCACTTTTAATAGTGAAATTTCATTTTAAATGATTTAGAAAGAAAATGTCGAAAGCTTCAGCAAAGGGTTTAAATTATTTACACAATTTTTTATTAAAGTAGGTTTTTTAAAGATATGTAAATTATTGAATGAGATACACAGAATGTAAAAAAAATGTTATTTTATTAGATATAATTTTAAACTAATCAATATATTATTAGTTAAATTTACATTAATTACGTCCTTATGAGATAAATAAATGTAAAAATAATAAACTTTTAAGGCTTTTGAGCACCATAAATAATACCTTTTATATAATTTTTCTTTTAAAACAACATTTAAAAAAAAAACTATGTCTAGGATGTTACAGCCACCCCATCTCTGTATTTAATAAAAATTAAAAATTCCATTTAAAATTAGTCTTAGTAAATTAAAACAATAAATGAAACAACATGGAAGTGAAAAATAAATGGAAACGAAATATTCCTAAGTGTCACGGGATTTATTTTAATATAGCGCCTAATAATAATAATCAAAGCTAAAAAAAAAGATCCGTATATCAACATTCAAAGGACGCATTATTACATTACGTAAAGTGCGTGTCAAACAATTATATGTCTTGTTTACAAACTGTACACAAACTCTCGGAATTTTTCCTGCGTCCTTAAACGATCTGGTATATTAATTATTTCATGATAAAGCGGGGCATACCTATGGATTCGTAAGAGCGACGGGATACACGCAAAAAGGGACCGTTGTTATAAATGAGAGACGCGATAGCTCTTAACGTCGAAATTAATTCATATCCGCCGTCGCCGTTGCTGCCTAGATAGAGGTAATCCCTGGATTTTTGGAGCACCCCGCACAGAGCGATGGCTTTAATCTCCGGTTTAGAAGCCTTGCTAGAAAATAGACGCACCTAAGCCCCATACGGCTTAAACGTAGCTTTAAACTCGTCGTACGCAATATGCGCGGACGATCCGCGTCACTCTTACGCATAACGCACAATATATTGGAGCGCAGCTGACGGCTCGTTCGCTTCCGGTGCATGCAATCTGTTATCAAAATAATCGAGAAACAATGCGATTCAGGCGAAGATTATTCGCTCGAAAAAATATAATACATTGATGATTTCGTTCGAAATGATTCTACCGTTGACTTCTACCAAGAATCTATCAAAAACTAAATTTATCTCACTTTTATTCGCACGATCCATTAGCCAGCAGATTCCATAATTAACGCGAAAACAGCATCGTCAGTGTGCGCGCGAAATGCTCGCGACAGAGTAATTAGCGAGACACGGGATTCCGTTAAACGCGTAGAATTAATCGCGCAAATACGAGATTAGCCGATGTGGGACGCGCGCGTGTATGTGTGTATAATACGAGAATATACACCCGTGCACCACCCCTCTTTCTCTCTCTCTCCTTTGCCTATATTTCTTTATTTCATTTTCTATTATATATATATATATATATATAATATATATACATATACATACACACGCATGAATTGTATATTACATTGCCGATAAAACGATACCGAAATTGCTGCACCGCAGCAAATATCGTTATAGAAACTAACGGGATTCGCCCCAGGCTGACCACTCATGTCTAGATTTACTATATAATTATGCTTGAAATGCGATCGTAAACACTTCCATACGACCAGCTTAATTGTGTAGCTGAACGCGATTTGTAAAAATCCAATTATTACTATATAACTGAAAGTGTCATACTAACAATTGTATCTTTTAATGAAATATCAGTAGGATATCAAACGAAAGATTTTCAGAGATAAATTTTAAATAAACAGAACCTCTATAAAATTAGCACTTTCAAAATTTTAATGTATGGTACGTAACTCTCTGTTTATAATCTGAGCTTTTATATCCATTCCAAGTTTTTTACAGTTCTAAACTTTCAAAAAATGTAGACAAATTGAGGGTTACTTTTTAACATCTCTATTACATCATCAAATTATTTTTTTACTCAAATGTTAAAAGCCTTTAAATTAAAATTTAAACAAAAGTGCAAGAAGAAATTTCAAAATAGAATTTTGCTGGTGCCAAAAAAAAAACAGTTTGCAAACAAAAAGTTAATAAAGTCCTGGCTTTCTGAGAAAAAGAAATTCTGACAATCTAGAGTTTTGAAATATTTCGAAAAGATTTCTGGCGATTAAATATAAGAAATAAGAATTTAAAGATATAGGCTTGACATTTTCATAATTTAAAAATTAGTCTTAACTTTTTTATTTCAAGCATAAATGCATGGAAAGATCAATTTTGCTGACGAATCTAAAAATAAATTTAACTATAATAGATACAGATTTGAAAATAATCTTGCTGGACCATCAAAATAATTAGGCATAAGACGACAAAATTGGTTGCTAGAATATCATAACATTGTATAGTATTGTTCATTATCCTTAAGATTCTTACAAAATTATTTTAATAGTTCAACCAAATTATTTTTAGATCTGTATCTAGCTACATTTTTAAATTCTTCATCAAAATTGCTCTCTCCGTGTAGATGCTCATCGCACAAATATTTTGCACGAGCAGAGTTCCAAATGCACGGATGTTTCGCATGGCGTGCGGAATCCGCGTTTCATGAAATAAAAAACGCAGATCGTGCCGGGCGACAGACAGGTGCTTATTTATTAGCGCGAGTCATGCGGAGGGGGGCTCTGGCGAAACATTGTCCTTTCCAGGATCGGAGGTTTCGGGTCGCGCGACGCGATGTAATCGCGGCAACGACACGCGTGCCCGCGCTCACGATCGTCCCGCATTCGATAATCCGCGGCATGTTTGTACGCAACGACCGCGTCGTGCCATGAAAACAATATACGCGTACATTTTTTCGTTGCGCGCATGGCTCGGCATAAAGCGAGCCAATTACGAAAAAGCGCGGCGCGGCGCAGAGCGGCTCAGCTCAACTCGCCGAAACAAACGCGTGTGATTCTAGAGATTCTCAAGTTGGAGATTGGCAAGATTAGAATTTTGCGCGTAGAAATAGCAAGATGTTAATGTAAAGATGCTTTCTTAAACTTTATACCTTTGACAATAACAAAATTCAGCATTTTCACATTAATGATCTTACGGACCATCTTTGAAACTCTTCTTATTTGGCTATCATAGCCTCAGTATTTTCATATTAGACTTTTTGTTTTAAAATGATGCAAAGAATTTGTTTAAAAAAATGTTTATCATTAGTTTTGTGACATCCTTTAATTCTATATTACATTATACTAATTCAGTATAGTAATTGAATTCACTATAAAGTATAATGAAATGCATTAAGCCACGTATTCATTGAAAGAACAGTGAGGAACTTTTTGTTGCTTATTGCTAGAAACAAGCAATTATAATACAAACAATTTGTCTCCATTAAATAAACTTAATTAAAGGATCATTTTAGCTTTGTTTTAATTTTAAGCCAACAAATTATTTTCGTAATTTACTAGTGTACTCATCAGATCAATAAAGTTACATGTTGTAAATATATTGTGTGGAAATAAAAAGAAGATGAATTTCTCATAATATAAGTTGCTTCAGTTTATATTATTTTCAGTAAAAAAAAATATAAATTATGAATGAGATCAAGTTTACACAAAAATTAAATAAATAGGGTAAATTGTAATAACTATATTATCAATGAACATATTTAAAACTTAATTTACATTTTGATTTAGAATTACTATACTTTCTCTTATTAAATCCTAAAAAGTGTGAAACAATAAACAAGCGCTAGAGCGTGTTACAACGTGATCTACAATGCACTCTTTGCTTCCTTCTCATTTTTTTTATCTCGTTTCTTTTCCTTCTTTACGATCAATAATTGTGTATCTTGTCACATATTTCTTGTCTCTTCTGAAGTTCGTCAACTTTTATTTCGAGCGACAGAAAACAAAGAAATAAAGGAAGAAGTAAAAAGGCAAGAGATAAAAAATGATAAAAAATAAGAAACAGAAAGAGCACATTGTAGCTTAAGCTTGAAGAGAGAACATCAAGATACATATTTGCTGAAACTTTTACGGAGACAAGTAACAAAAATACAAATGTTGCTCCTTTGGTAGATCTTTAGTTTTAGATAGAATGAAATGCATGAATATTTCTCATTTTGTCTGAAGCGTTTTTCCATCATATTCAGGACGATAGCCAATCTCTTAGTTGAAGATCTTTAGTATAGTTGAAGATATTCTTCGCATAATCGTCACGCAACGTGCCGATCCCTCGCGAGAAATTGTGCAATTTGTACGATAAAGCAAACGAATCGTCGATCCGCGGCGAATCGATTGTAATGTAATGAGCGTCGTAAATTGATCTGCGCTTCCCCTCTTTATGCCAATTCGGTGAGTGAGAAATGCGGGGGTGCGGTTTACTCTCGTGGCAATAAACGTTCTGCACAATGACGGTAAACGCAAAAGTAAAAAATATTCATATTTTTATATCGTTTTTTGTTGCGTTGCCTGTCAAAGAGAACGACATGTTTTTCTCGCGAAGAGAAATTAACAAATCTGCGTAAAACTGATTTGATCGCGTTTATCGTTAATGCAATCTGAATTTCTTATTCCATGAGCGTATCTGACACGCCATAATACATGACATGAAATTAAACGCGTCGACGATATCGCGGTCGGTTTTAATGCACAAAACTGCATAACGCTGCTGGGAGCTCTTTCGATAATAGCGTTCAGTGCGTTCGCAAAACGGAACGTCGGCCAATAAATAATAAGGGAGTACAAGAGATCGGTTGTGCGCGCGTGACCGTCGATAAAATAATAATTACCGTCGACAATGCGCCCGAACAAATTGCCCGTTAATTTTTGCCGATAAACATTCGTAAGCCCCGTAGAGGCGAAAACCGTATGCACGCGACGCGTAAATAATAGCCAAAATGCGATCACCAAAATCGCTCCCCCAAAACCCGCGCGGAAGGGCGCGGTTTGCGCTCGCTGGTGCGTGTCGCGTGTGTATATGCGAGCGGGACGAACTGGGAGGAAGGGGTGGTTAGCCTCCGCATAAATATCAACGCATAATAATTTTGGATGGTTATTAGCGATAATAAAATCCCAATTTATCGAACGGCAGCTATCCCCGCCACCCGCACGGCCTTCGCGATTTATAATCTGCCCACCCAGTGCTTCGTCACGATCCGCGCTGCACCGAAACAATGCGTCGATGTTTATCGACAATGGGAAGAATTTATTTTCGCCGCGACTGACCATGCAGCAGTTTTTCTCAAAAGCTCTTAGACAAATTTTTAATATTAATTCCCTGAATATTTTAACATAATCTGTCTCTAATATTTATTAAGAAAATACAACGGAAGTCGCGCGTTAAAAATTCTGGTTGAGATGCGTTCCATTTTTTTGTGAATAATTACTTCATTCTTTTTTATATAAAAGTAATTAATCCTTTGGAGCTGATAGCAGGTATATTCACGGAGAGAACAAATTTGCTATATATAAATGCTAATTTATATCATAACGGCAAAATTCCATTTGCAAATATATAAATCGCAAATTATTTTCAGGTGTAACAAATATTTATTCTCTTTTGTGCTCGCTACAAAAATTATTTATAACAAATGCAAAATGTTTGTCAAATATATAAATGTTAAATATATGTTATTATATAAACAGCAAACCAATTTGACAATTAAATTTTGCAATTTTTTTACGTTTATATCAAATTTTTTCCATGTTGAATGCATTATAAAATTTTAAGTTATATTTGCAAATTCAAATTTTATTTTTAAATTAAACTTAGTATTTATTTTTTTCTATGAGTTGTTTTGGTTCATTAAAATTAATAAATGCTTTGATCAATACAAATTAATCTATCTGTTAATGCATGGATGTCTAAGTATCTATCTATCATAATATATCGAATTTTGAAAAATTTATATATTTTTATGCAAATTCATTATGATGCTTTAAAAATATTACCTATATTTTACATCTTTAGTGAAAAAATTTTACTAAAATGTCTAAAAATTTAAGTAAATACAGAAAATTATGTTGAACTAAAATATTTACACAGAAATTTTAATCATGATGAGCAATGTTGTAAAAAATTTTGACATTTTAGCAATCAGTTTGAATTCATTAATTTAGTAGTCCAACAAAATTATTTTTAGATCTGTATCTCTAGCTAAATTTTTAATATAAATATTTCAGTAAACTTGTTTTTTCCGTGTATAAAACATATAATAATAAAAGGATGGAGAATCATATATTGATAGAAGAGTTAAACAGATTTCATAGACTCAGTGTCAGTGACTGTGTTACAGATTTTATCAACTTCAGACAATTAAAAGTATCCTTCATGACTGAGCAAGATTTCGCGAACAATGGTGTTCATGAGTCTGCTTCTGGCGTATCATATAGTCATACTAAGATTCTCTACCCCTTCTGACGAATTTGGTTTCTGAATTACGCAAAGTCTGCCGTAGACACCCTGTATCTACTGACACGCAACAGGGATAGACAGGGATAGACACGGCACGTTATAATGTCACTCGTCATGTCCAACGGTGTTTCACTGAACTGCGCGTGTATACATAGTTTCTCGCGATGTACGGTGAGATTACGTAACGTACACCTAAAACTTCCCCAATTACACAAAGATTGAGCGAGTCATCCGTATGTCAACTCAATTTTGAATCAAAATTGAAACAGTTCTTACTAAATTCCTTCCGCTCATTATTAATCTCGTTAATTAGAAATTCGATCAGCAGCGATATCAAAAATTATTATAACGGTAGTTTTATATTATGTATGAAGATAAGGAAAACGCCAGAATTTCGCATAAAAATTATGTAATAATTAAGTGAATGTAATATTAATATAAATATTATATACGAAAGAATTTTTTACTGAAGTATCAAAAAATTTAGCTAAATACAGATTTTAAAATAATTTTATTTGGACCATCAAAATAATTATGAAGATTAAAACTGATTACTAAAATTTTAAAACTTATTAAAGCATTGCTCATCATGCTTGAAACTTCTATGTAATTATTTTTATGGTTCAACAAAATTATTTTCAGATCAAGCTAAATTTAGATTTGATTCTTTTCATGCGAGGTCAAATATCTAAATAGAAAAACTGTGATACCTGCGATACAAAAGATAAAAAAGGAATGTAAGTTCAAGTAATAGCAGAAAATATGTATCTATCAAATTTTAGTTAGCCATAAATCTTAAAGTATATACGGATATGAGATCAACTTCTTAACCTTCGACTACGGTATGGATTTTTTGAACTCGAGCACAAATATTTTAGTACTTTTCTATAAAACTCTTTTTAGACATAGCTATTAATATTCTTATTAGAACCTTTTTTCGTTTACAGATTTGGATTTGTATGTATATACAGTTCAACATTCTTTATTTAAAAAAATTAATTAAAATCAATTAAAATTTATGGAAGATACAGTAGAAAAGCAAACTCAAAATAAAATTTATATATCTGAAATAAAATCCAAATTAGAATATATTTCCATTGCTATAGTTGAAGGATTCTTATTGAAGGTAGGAGAAGAAACTGTAAGTCAAGTCCTTCGTGTATAAAGAGAAGAAATTGTAAATTAAATTCTTAATTTATAAATTGAAATAATAAATTGTATATTCTAATAAACTTATGCTAATAAACATATCGTACATATCAAGTAGAGAGGTCACGTCACGGCCACTTAACGCGCATAACTCCATAATCGATTCTGTTCCATCGGAACGGGCGAGAGAAACTTTCGAGAAACGAGCTTTCATGATCGTTTTTTTTCTCCCTCTCTCTTTTTCTCTTTCTCACGAATGGCTTTCAACGAACGTAAGCTGCGTATATTCTAGCGCCCGTCCAGTGCATCAATTTCAACTTTACCCGCCATCTCGAGCCGCGCCATCCCTCCCGCATTCTTAGTCGACGCATTTTCTTCCACTTAACTTTTCCGGCGATAAGGGCGCGGCCCATCGTCGTCCGCGTTGTCGACGACAGGGGGTTTGGCGAGTCGCCGGGACGCATGCAAAGTAAACTTGTTCTTTAGTTCGTTAGGTCGGGCTGGAGAACGGGCCGAGAGACAGGGGTTGCTTTTCCGCCTTACTTACGGGACTCGAAGGTGAAAAGATAACCTACGAGCATTATTCACCGTGGAAGAGACGAAGTGGCGCAGGCTACGACCGGATGCTGCCTGAAAGCCGAGAAACGAGGGAACGAGATCGTTCGCGTACCATCTTACGCGTTTTCGTAGTTTTATCGCGAGCACTTGGCGTTCCTCGTGCCTTTTTACGTCGTTTTGATACTACTTCGAAGTTTCAAAATTTATTCACGCGACGTGGGAAGAAAAGAGGAAAATTTATCGTTGTCTTTTTACTTTTTGTATCTTCGTAATTTCGACAGCTTATTTTGTAACAACTTTGTAACTTTTTTCTTTAATAATTACATTAGTATCTATCCTCTGGAGTTAAAATCTGCAACACACAGTCACTGACAATGAATTTCTAAGAATCATTTAATTTATGTTAATTAAAAGGCACTAATTAATATATTTTTTTAAGGAACTGAAATGACGTAAATCGTATAAAAAGAATAAAAAATAATAAATACTAAATATATAATATATATAAGAATAATATAAATTTGCAGCTGTATAAAATGTAAAAAAAATTGTTTAACATTTTGAACAAAGAAATTTATAACTGAGTAAGTTCAATCAGGCGAGTCATAGACCCACCATCTCAACTCCGGAGAATAAAAATATTTTTCAAGAATTCACGACACTGTTTGCAACGTCTTACATGAAGCGAGTCTCGATTCCTGCGTTTCTGCCCGACGCGGGCATCCGTCGTCGTTACGATCTCGTTAAGGAGCGAGTTTTGCACAGCTCATCGCGGGGGCAAAAGAGGATGCCCAAGGGCCAGTCGATGGCCTTTCCTTACGAGGGTGGAGGATGGATTCGAACTCCCAAGGGTGAAATGGCTCATTCCGACGCACTTATCCAACACGGGCCGTAGATAACCATAGATTAATGGGGCCTGGAGACTCGCTGAACGATAGAAAGAGAAGAGAGAAAAGAGAGAGAGAGATGCAAGCGAACGAGAGGGAATAAGAGAATGAGCGATGGAGCGAGAGAGGGTTTATTTCCAAGAGAAGACGACGAGGTCAAGAATGAAAGAGAAGGTAGATCCATAAGAAGGGGCGTTATACCTTGGCGACCCCGCTGATTTATTGTTTATTGAGAAATATGGCCGTTACCTTGCTTCTGTGGATTAACCTCCTTCCTTCTCTCGTTCTTAACGTTCGATGGACTCGGACATCAATAAAGAAGGTTGTCCGGTTCAAACTTCGGATTATCTTCCTGCTTAAACTAACAAGAAAGTTACGGCGTTCAAGAGATAGCTCGTTTATAAATCATGAAAATTACACGGAAAGAACAATTTTGTTGAAATAAAATCTAAAAATGTGTAGCTACTGAAAATAATTTTGTTGGACTATTAAAATAAACGTAAGAATCTCAAGTATGGTGAGCAATGGTGCAGAAAGTGTTGATCCTATATCTAACTTTTATCCTATATATATAATAATTATTTTGATAGTCCGACAAAATTGTTCTCTCTCTCTCAGATTTGTATTTAACTAAACTTTTATATATATATAAATTTTAGATACTTTTCAATAAAACCGCAGAGAATCAGAAAAATGTAATTAAATATAAGATTTAAAAATAATTTTGTAAAACCATCGAAATAATTACGTAGCAATTTCGAACATGAGAATTGCTACAAAAGGTTTTGACATTCTATAACAACCAACTTAAAATAAGTCCCTCATATTTATTTCAATTCAAACAAAATTATTTTCAGATCTATAGCTATAGCTAAATTTTTAGATACTTCATCAAAACTGTTCTTTTCATGTGTGTATTCTACGATTTAAAAAAACTTTTTATCGAAAGAATACGCGAGAATAGCGAGAGAACAGCGCGCAGCTTCCGGCCAAGTCGATGGACTTTACTTAATGCAAAGCCAACCCATGGAAAGGATTAGGTTTGACTAAGCCCGGTAGCAAGCCTGTCTTTCGACCTCTTGCTTGCTTACTCGATCGTACTTGTTCTCTCTATCGCCCGTCTCTCTGACGTCTCTCTTCGAGATAGACTCGCGATGTTCAAGTTATCAAATGCGTCCGGTCAGGAGGAGACATCGCCGGAAGTCAAACAAGCTGCCCTGGAAGATAAGACTGTCAGCCGGAGGTAGAGGCTAAGGGATAAGGAAGCTATCAGCTTATTTAGGCTGAAATTCTGAACGAGGTAAAACTTCGCCGACAAGTTGCACAACGTTATAATCCGTCAAGGTTTGCTCCCAAATAAATCGAGTAAAATTAACAACACATCGATATCTTCATCCAAGGATAGTTTCTTTCTCGCTTTCGTGCAAAACGCGGTCTCGCGAATGTTAACGGAATTCGAAGTTTTCAGCGAGCTTCTGCAAGCTAATTCTCTCGACAAGATTGAATAATTAGACTGCGGTCCGTGCAACTTTGAATTATGCGTGTTCACGGCGTTGTGCCGGAAGACTGAGGACCCTTGGGGGACCAATTTGTTGATTAAGTCCGCCATAAATTTAGATGCTTGTCTTCTAAAGATGGAGAAGCATTTTCTAGACAATAAATATTTGTATCAATGTATCAAATATGTATGAATATTAAATATATTTGCTATTGTCTATTGATTGCAAGCAGAGTATAATCAAATGCGAGGACGATAATTTAAAATCAAACAGAAAAAGTTCAGCTAAAAGGAATAAAATTATTCTAAAAGAAACGGTGTCTTTAGAAATTTCGACCGTATATTTGCTAGAATTTCATCATTAAAAATTAAATTAAGAATTAATTTAATTCTTTGTATTTTAAGTGACCATTTTTTTCGTTTATAAAAATCAAACGAAGAGATTATCAAAGAGAAATCATTTTACAATTACATCAAAATTAAACAAAAATTTAGAAATAGTTTTGCCAAGATTGAGACAATCGGATATTTCTCGTGGGATTACGCAACTTGTTCTGATATTTTCCAGTCGAATTATAGACGTCAACACCACTACCAGTATCCCTGTCATCCACAGCGCTCGGCTATGGATCGAGGGCAGCGAACCTCGCTTTTGAGCGTAAAATTGAATCAACGCTTTTTAAATGTCCTGTACACTTCGCTGTATACATTTCGTTTAGTGTTCCCTTGTGTTTGATGCGGAACGAAGATCGTTGACAATACCATACCAAATTGTTGCAAAATTCATGGCACGCTCGGCCATCATCCGACGATCGAACGTTAAGCATAATTCAACGAAACGAAAGCACTTGTGGCTAATAATTGACAGAATTAATAATTAACAAACACAATCAACACCGCGATATTTCAAGAAGTGTTTCAAGAAGTGTCAGATCTAAATTTACCCTCTCTATCTAACAATAAGTATTTCCTACATCTTGAATAAATAATTAGATCTAATCTGACAATGCTCGAGAAAGGAGCAATATTGGCATTATCAATCAATACCGATAAGTATTCCTGTAGACTTTACATCAAGTTCTCTCTCGAGTGCACCTCGATGATAATCCGGGCGAATCCGCCTGGAGTGAAATCACGGGGCCAACAAACTTACCCGAACGAAACCTTGACAATGCCCGCCGGTCACGACTACACGGAGGCGCGCGATATGGTAACTTTGCTCTCCGATCCGACTACACGCACCCAGAGCCTCGCCCTGCCCTAAAGTTGGCGCGGTCGGGTACGTTACACGAGGAGCTACATAACGCCAAGAGAACTTAAGTACTACCCCGTAAGTCATATTTAATCCGACTCACCAGCTCGGCGCACTCGTGCTGCTATCCGGACTTCAGCTTTCTCCAACGTCGATTCGTTGTATCTGCCACGCACACCTGCAAGAACATATAAGGCAATGTCGGTTAGATCGAGAAAATAATCACGACGAACATAAAATGAATAAAAAAAAGTTCATGTTCGTGAATCTGCATTAAATCTATGTATAATAACGTCGCTTTTTCATATATATAATAAAAAAAATTTACTGCCTTCAGCGAAACTGATATTTTTTAATAGCAACCGAGTATTTTATTTGTACAAAAAAATTTAGTTGCTTCTATTCAATACACTTTTTAGCTTTGTAAATAACGAAAATATCTGTTTATATCAAACCAACTAAATTGTTGCCATAGATTTTCTCATCGTGAAACTTTTCATATTACAATTTCTATTGTATTAAATCTTAATACACGATTGAGTGTATTCTATGCATTTCTTTTCTTTAAAATACTCAAACAAAGAATAATGGAAAATCTATTCGTTTCCTTTTTTTAAAATACACAATCTTATACATAAATACTGTCTAAAATAAAATTTAATATGTAAAAAAAATCAATTAATATTTTTTGTATATACTTATAAAAGTGATGGAAATAAACTCTGCAGGACATAAATAATCTATCGTGTATAGTAAAGCAAAAAATCAATGTGTAATAAATAAAGTTGTTGCTCTATTATGACGCGTTGTCATTAATCATACAGAAGAATGATTTTGTTGAAATATTAAAATAAAAAATTTAATTAAAATACAAAACTGAAAATAATTTTATTGGACCATCAAAGCATGTAGAACGCTCAAATTGCAGTTGATAGAATTTCAAATTCTTTGCGGTAACACTCATCTTGCTTGAATATCCTTATTAACTATTTTAATGGTTCCATCACAATTATTTTCAGATCTGTATTTAACTGAATTTTTAAGTACTTCGGCAAAACTATTCCTTTCATGTAAAAAAAAGGCATGATATTGCAGTTGAAAAATAACGCAGTTCATCGCGGAAGAAAGTGGGAGTGTAAGAGACAAAACATTTTAAATACTTCAGAAAACTATTCTTTCCGTGCAGTAAAGATTTTTATCACACAAAATTAATGCTTCATTATCATCAATGATGTTCGGAGAGAAGTTAACTTGTCCGAAATTCCATTTCACCCTTACTCGATTCCGCATACTGATACGTGTGCTCTCGCAAGTATCCGACAGAACGTCGCCGTAGTCGCTGCTCGTTACGTCAGATCACAATCTCGCTTCGAACTGCGACGTCAATTTGAAGAAGACGAGAGCCCGCCGGGAATTTCACGCGACTCGTGACGTCGACGGCGATCCTGGCGAGCCGATAAGTACTCGCTTCGGGCGACCGTAGATTTATTGCCAAGCTTGCCGATCTTCTGCTCTCTATGAGCCACCCTTTAGACAACCCTTAACCGCCCGACCATCAACCTCCCCTCTCCGACTTACCATCGTCTCCGTCTTGTTATGCCGCGCTGAGCGATTCACGGAATGCCTCCTCGACCCAAGACTTGACTTCCGTTTTATTGGCGGAAATAATCTTTGATGTGATTCCGCCGCGTCTTGAAAGTTTTTCTGCCGTTACGGGGACGACGGTAATCGATTCTCGACGAAGAAGACGTTCGGCGTACGCGAGATAAACCCGGCCGATTGGGCATAATACTTAACCGCGTCATATTCTTATCGGCTTTCCATCGTATCAATGCACACTGCCTCGATGGTGCCATAAATGAGAACAGTCGTTCAAACAAAGTATAGAATAATGATTGTTCGTATCACACCTTCAAGTCTCTAAAAGCGATATAAGTTCAGAACGTGAACTGACATCATTGACAAACGCTATGTAGTTTAAAAACTATGATCGTTCCTGAGATATCCAATAAATTAGAGATCTTTTAATGAGAGTTACGAAATAACATTAAGGTTAGATTGACGATGTCACCTTTCAGGAAAAACGTTGCAATTGTAGATGTATTGTACATAATCATATTATATTTAAAATAATACAATTGTGATAATGTATATAATAATAAAGTCGCATTACATCTACAATTAATTTGCTGAGAAAATCAATTAAAATTAAAGACATTAAAGGGTCTACAATATAAATCATAAAGACTTGCATATTCAAAATAATTTTCCTAAAATTTACACAAAAGCAATTTCATAATTTTTAAAGCAAAATTTCTTCACCGGATTTATTCATCTTGTATTCTTTGTAATTATATCGCAAATAAAAAAAATAATATTCTAGAATCGAGTAACGTATCGCACGAATTTTTCTATGGTATCTTAATATCCAAGAGCTGCGACAGTGTTATTACAGCTTGATGCGTTTTTTAATCAACCAATATTACGCGATGCTATTCTCAACCGTGCGAGATACAGAGCGATGCGATTTAACGGGCTCTCCTCGACTCAACCCTTCCGCCGTAAGTAACAAAGGAACAACGGCGAGTCCCACTGCGGTATCTGCGACCCATCGCTGTCTTAATTTCCTTCGTAATCTACGATATTAATATGGCTTAGGGTCGGTCGACGCGCGTAATTTCGCGCCGCGCAGAAATTAATAGAAAGACGAATGTTCCCTCCGCGTGCTTTACGGTTGAACGCTCGGCCGGAATGGTTAATAGCGACGATTTCTGCACGTTTCCGCGCTCACTTTGCGAAAGTGTGCCCTGCGACCAGCGCAGAAGTAAACTCCATATCTTTCAGACAAAGTTTCGACTTAGACGCGATACTCCAATGGACAGTATAATGCATTATAATATACGTTATTTATTATCTAAGTAATTGTATCAGGTTGCTTCTCACCCTCTGATAAAGTTAACTACAATGTTCAAGTTGGCATTTAACGATGTATGGAAAAAACTCACAAACCGCATAGCTTCTTTGAAAAAAATATTTTTAATGTAATTATCAATTACTAATTATAAGCTACATTCTATGTATTCAATAAGTTATGAAAGACATACACGTATATTTATCAGCATTTTTTAGCGTACTTCAAACGCATTTTAGTTTGAAAATCAAAAATATGTTCTTTATTCAACAAATTAATACAATATAATACAGAATTGGCTAAATATGCAATCAAATTAATGGATATCGAGTATATTTACTAAGCAATCAAGTGATTAGTAATTGTGGTTATTAAATAATTAGTAATATATCATAGTTAATAAATAATGAAAATAATCATTATAGCTAAATTAATACTCGGTCTTGTGATTAAATTATTAATCGTTAAACAGGAACTGATTATGTCTTATGAGAGATCGATTTAAGAATTTAAAATATTAGAAACATTTATATAACTCGTGCGCGCGCGTTTATTCAAAATTTTTTTTTAATTTAATTTTTACAATGATACAAACACATAAAATTAACGGCATTTTTTCCAAATTTTTATTAGAGAAATATCATAGGCTGTCAAAGATGTGCAATGATAACGCAATCCCTTGAATTAAATAATTACGTTACGCCATTGTCAAATAGTTATTCTAGAAAGTAATGGTAAAAGTAACGATTCATTTTATTAGAGAAATATCATACGCTGTCAAAGATGTGCAATGATAACGCAATCCCTTGAATTAAATAATTACGTTACGCCATTGTCAAATAGTTATTCTAGAAAGTAATGGTAAAAGTAACGATTCCATACTGAAAGAATCATTTTGTTAAAAAATCTAAAAATTTAGCTAAATGTATAGATTTAAAAAATAATTTTGCTGGACCATCAAAAACAATTAGATAGGACGAAAAATTGCTTACTATAGAATATCATAATATTTTCCAGCACTGCTCCATCATGCTTAAGATATTCCTGCAAAATTTATTTTTAAATCTGTATCTAGCCAAATTTGAAGATTCTTCAGCAAAATTATTCTTTCAGTGCATCCTTGAAATATGACATTATGAATTTAACAGTATGTAAGCAAGCAACATGCAACGTCGAGGTTGCGATTCATCGGAATTTCACCTTGTTGAAAATGACACGCGCAAGATATTCTCCCCGACGAATCTTGTTCAAACGTCGCCTCGCGCGCGATAGCGATGCGGAAGTCCTCGGCATCCGTCCATCGTTCGCGCATGCGATCGCGGATCGCACGTCGGACAATGAGACGTGATTCGAGACGGCGCACCCTGCCGCTTTGTGTTATCGAGTGGCATTCCGACACGTTTCTGGAGTGACATTTAGATAGCGACGTCAACTGTCTGCGGAGCAAATCCGTCGTGGAAGCGAAGGCTCTCCTCCTCGTACTTCCCCGGAAACCTGACGGCGAGAGCCCTCGCCAGCGGAGCGAGCGAATTCACTGCTGATCGAATTAGCGCGCCACGGTTCCCCGATACCCTGACAGTCTGAATTAATTAACAGGAGAACGCGCTAGGTAAGCAGCCATTATCGCAACAAAGTGCACGCCGCGCGCTGAGCGAAAGGTAACTGTTCAATGGTGCAATCATACATGTCAACTGATAGACAACATGAGTTTTTTATGAAGAAAATAATTCAATTAACTAGCAATGTCACATATAGCTATGTTATGCGACTTTAACATTTTTATATAGTGATAATGATATACGGAAAGAATGCTTTGCTATAAGTAATCTGTATAAAAAAGCTTTAGCTACATACAGATTTGAAAATAATTTTATTAGACTATCACAAAGTAACTATTTAGATATATAAAACGATCAAGAGGACTGCTAGAATGTCACATTATGTCTACATGGTATTTCCAACAAAATTATTTTCAGATCTGTAACTAAATAAATTTTTAGATATTTTAGCAATTTATTCTTTTCGTGTAATAAATAAAAATAATATATATATAAAACAACCATTTTATTAATAATATCTAAAATATAATAAAAAAGCGTAAAAATGGTTAACAAATTCAGTTATTACAGAATCTTCTATCGAGTCATTGTTTGCTTTATGACAGCCACGATGATCAAGATGAATAAAGAATATCCTCTGCATCAGATAGTGATGTAAGTCCCAGGTAGTCGCGCGCGGCGAGAATTTTGCATCTCAGCGCGACGTCTTGACTCCATTAACTTCACACTTAGCGACACCTTAGAAAGCCCGTTGCCGTCGAGAGATCTGATTAGGGGTTCGAGTCTCTGCTAAACGCGTTAGTCTCGGCTGCGGGGCGTCGCGCGAGAGGACGGGGGCGCGGCACCATCAGGTGTTAGAGAGTGGCGACCCCGGGAGTAAGCATGAAGGGCGGTTGCTGGTGTCTGTCTCTTCATAGTTTGATGCAAATTGAGTACGAGTACCACCAACTACCGGCAGTATAGACATTTTCCTGGCTTTCTCTCCCTCCTGTCTATCTATATATATGTAGACCACACACACCTATATCTATACACAGCTATCTGCCTCGATCTAGATTCTCTGTCTCTCTCTGTTTGTCTCTCTCCTTCTTTGTTCCTGGAGAAGACTTCGCGATCGAGGAAGGAATTCATTCCACGCGACCCTCTTCGGCTTCAAGCAAACCTCCACTTCTCCCTCCGATCTTGACTACCACCAAAGTGTTGCCGTTTGGGGTTTCCCGTCCCATGTTGCGGAGCTCGCGCTGTTTGCCGACGAATCTCGGAGGCTTTCTCTCGACTTAGCAGCGACAAGAGAGAAACGCGTTGCGTTTCGATCATTTAACAGTTTAGCCGACAAGTTTTTTGACAAGTTATTTTCCAAAATGATTCTATTAAGGATGTATGTCATATACTGTTGTATTATTACATTTGAGTATTTTTGTGTTAAGTATAATTCTCTTAGTTAAAAATTATTTAATTTTTGAGTTGCTTCAATTTTTATGTACAATCGCATTTTGTTAATATTATACTTAGGATAAACCCGGTATATACGCCGCGTCAGGAAATACGCCGCAGAAGTCAGAAAAAATAGAAGGAGTGGGGATAATTTTCCGTCAATTACTTTGTTACATGCCTTTATGGTATATTAGTATTATGTTATGATTTCAGTTCTTTACTGTTAATATTAATGAAATTATTGCGAGTTAAATCGATTTTTTACTGTAATAAGTAGTGCCATCATAATTTATAATCTACATAAAATGATTATTATAGAGCGTGTAAAAGACTTAGTGGTTATTTTGCAATACATATGTGTAGAGGAATAGTAAAGCATGTTGTATAGCAAAATACAAGTGCTTTGCTCCTGTATTGTTTGTTTAATTAGTTGTCATATATATCCCATCTATTTGGGATATACGGCATTTTTAGCGAGCGGGATGCTGTGCCGCAGCACAGACGCTCTATTTAAGAAGTTTTTGTTAATTCTAACAATTATACATTGCATTAATGCATAAATGTTGATAAATCTTAAACGTTTAAAGATTAATTTCAAAGATTTGAAGCTATTTGAAAAAATTGTATTAAGTCCTATTTGTATTCCAATTTTCATTCTGAACAATAAAAATTGTCATATATTAATAAACAATGCAAGTTACGTCGTCATTTTACATCTTATTTATAGATTATTTGTGGTTTTCTTATGAATTATATACGAGTGGCCATATTATCCCCCCCCTATGGGATAAATGGCAAAAATGCAGGGGTTTGAAAAAGTTACTTTTTAATATGGAAAATAAATTATTTTGGATTTCTAATATTTTTTTTACAGTAGTAGATAATACAAAGTTTTCATTTGTATAATTAATTTGCTTTAAACATAGTAAATAATAATTGATAAATTAAGTTTTCGATAGGTGCGGCGTATATACTGGGTTTACCCTATTTGCAAATTTATTTATATATTTGCATATATATATATATATACACACATATATGTATATATTTGTATGTGATATATATGAAGCTCTATCGTATTTCATTCTATAAATTCTCCAACATGAAAATCATTCCTAGTCGTACTTTAATTCAATGAAATCTATAATAACCTCTATCAACGTCAAATATCTCATTCGCTTGGGCCATGAAATATATCCCATGCATAGACTGATGATGATATTTATACCTATTAGCCATTTAAATATACCTAATGATTACTATATAATTAGACTACTGCCTCTGATTCTCCTAATCTATCACATATCAGATGTAAATAAAGGATGATTCTTTTGAACATGTATGTTTGATTTTTGGCTAGGGTACGAAAACGACCGGCGATACTAATGCCTCGAACGTTTAGCGTTGCAGATTACAGAAACAGCGTTTATCAGGGAAATATAGCGCGTATCTAGACGCGAAATCACGACACCATTATAAAGGATCGTTCTTTCCTGTCGCTCCGACGAAATCCCCCATCCCTCGCTCCTTTCGCACCTATACGCCCAGTAATGTTCCTTTTTATGGTGCATGATTCGAGGCTGCCCCCGGGATCGATTTTGTTCCGTAGCGCGTGGTACTTATCGTACCCCGTTACGAGGACGCATTGCTTTTTATGGTGGTTACATGTTCCGATCGCACACAGTGTGTATGCCTTCTCCTTCTCGCATCTTCTTTGTCTCCCTTCATTCCTTTTATTCCGACAAAACGAGATGTGTGTCAAAAATGGCATCGCCTAAACGTACTGTTTTATAGGTAGATTATCCAATCCAATGCGAATTATTCGCAGAAGAAATCGGAGAAGGACGATTCTAAGTTAAAGTTTGATTATTTTAAAGATGCATTGAATTTCTCTTACGAGATAAACGGATCATTCAGTATAATTAATTCAAGTATTTAATTGAATAGACATAATCGATAACGAATGCTAAACTTGTACGCACGAAATCATTAATGTATCTCAGATACCCGACAGGGTGTCCTAATTTCACTGAACAGAGGGAGCTTATTCATACATATATTATGATTAACCCACACTCGACTATCGATCGAGACATTGTGGATTCACGTGCTGATCAGGCAGATATTTTAAGTTCAATTATACCGTCGCCAATCAAACTAAATATAAAATCGTCGCTCGCTATTTTGGATCGAGTTTCTAACGTAGACTCTGATGCATTCGTATAACATTTCGTATTTATATTTCTGAATCGACGACGGGCTAGCGAAAATCTTTAACGGTGGTGAATAAGATCAACGAATATTATGCCAAACGAGATAACTAATACGATTTAAACAATTAAATATTCCGTTTTGGAATTGTGATCAGTAAATCTATATTTACAGCAGAATCAATAATTTCTGTATCAATCTCGGATGCCTTAACTTCTCGTCTTTTTATTTCCAACTCAACAACGGATAGCAAAAATCTTTACCTGTGATGACCAAAATCAAAGTTATTATGTACAAACCGATGTAATTAATACGCGTAATCAAATACTCTGTTTTGGAACTGTAATCAATAAACCTATGTTTATTTGGCAGAAGCTTATAACAGAATCTGTACCAATAATTTCTGATGCAGTCTTAACTCCTGGATAATTAATACGATTGTCAATCAAATACTTTGTTTTAAAACCGTAATCGATAAATCATATTTATAGCAGAGTCTATATCAGGAATTTCAATCATCTCGTTCTCATTTACAGTAAATATAAATGTCTTTCGGTTTACAGTAGATAGTTACTTTTGGAAAAAATACTTTTCGCAAACGTTTCAAAGCTGTCGCGGCTAATAAACTTCGAAAAAAACTACAATTTTATATAATTTTACAAGATTTTACTCAATTTCACACAATCGTTGTACATTCATTATTTTTGTATATCAAATAAGATATTATATATATAATGTATGTCTATATATATATATATATATATATATATATATATATATATATATATATATATATATATATATATATATATATATATACATAGCACTGGGATAAGAGACTTTTATCTTTCAGTTTTTGAACAGTCGCTGAGTCCACCGGAAAAAAATGCAGATTCTGCCGGATATGTCGTAGAATCTCATTGCTATTTCATAGTCCTCTCGAAAGCAGACGACGTCGGCCGACCGGCTCGTTTCGAATGCTACAAATGTGCCGCGCGCGCTCGTTCAGGTGGCTCGAGTAGGTGCTGAAAAAAATCACGTCTGCATTTACATAAGCGCCGGTATAAACCACTCGACAGAGAAATCCCGACATAAAACCGAAACAGGATCCCATGCGCGGGACAGCACATCCGTTGAATACGCAATGGCCGTATGTAGCCGGTGTACCCTTCTACCGTTTCCTTACCGAAAAAAATGCTTTTATTATTCACCGGTGAATTACAAACACGAAAGTATAGGAGTTTTATTCCCAACATTTGCACTGATGTGGAGTTTACACGGTTCATCGACGTCTGACAGAAAGTCGCTCGTTTCGTCGAAAAATATCGCCGGCATCGAGACGCGCTTTCGTTCCAAGTTACGTTTAAATTTAATATACATATATCATATACATCTAATATAATAATAATATAAGCGGCATGCAGTTTATATAATTAAAAGATTTTATATGGAAAGAATAATTTCGCTATAACGGTTTTGAATGGTGTCTAAAGATTTAGCTAAATTTGAAAATAATTTTGTTGGAAGAACAGAAAGTAACACAAATAGTATGTATTGATAAAAAAATAAAGTAAAAAATGTAATACTGACATACATAATTTGTAAGCAAACTGTAAAATCATATTTTCTCAGTAAAATTAATATTTATGACATGTTAAATTAAAACATAAATATTTTTTTCTTTTCAAATTTATATTTTAAAATGCATTAATTTTGTTATTTTAATTACTCACACGAACTATGTTATTTTGACACTAAAAATGAACACCAACGATAAAATAATATATGTTAACAATTTTCAACACAAAATTTTAACAAAGATACGTGTATGTGTATATGTGGACCATTTTTAACATAAATATAAAATGTTTTTCATTGTCCCGATCGTACTGACCCTTTCTCTACTTATATATATGACATATAGCGGTCTAAATTAACTTATCAAAAAATTAAAAATTTTTAAATCACACTTAATAATCACGGTCATAATATTATATGAAAAAATTTTCGCGTATATTATTGCATCTGAAATAAACATATAACTTATCGAAAATTGTCTCAACTGCAAATACAAACTTCAGGAGATGTTTCTTTTATTATTTTATTGGATCGTTAAAAAATGACATAAAATCAAAGATAATGCAGCAATATCCGAAACCTTATGAGAAATGAAGAGACGAGGGTCGATTCTCGCCAAATGGTCTACATTAATGATATCCGAGGGATTCAACGTGTCCCAAAGACAACTATGTAGAAGTTCCGCGAGACTCCTCCGTAAGACAAATCGCGCGAACACGCCTGTCATATCGTGCGATCGATACGCGGTATGTATAACGTCTTGAGAGTGATGTTCCCGACGCCTGACGGGAATTTTCAAGCTCCCGTGGATCTTGGCAAAACGATTTTCGTGTCCCTCGTGGATCTTCGATCCATTGTGACTTGTGGCGCGGTGGAAGTGCCGGTCGTCCTTATACAAGCCAGCTTTCATGGCTCTTTAGCATTTCCGGCATAACGTCCTTTATACGAACGCCTTCTCCCCCCAAAAAGCACGGTTAGAGAAAAAAAAAATGACTTTTAAACCGGCAATAAAAACGAAAAATGTGAAATCTTTGATTTTAAAGGCTCCGCCAGCCCGCCCGCCCCTTAGCGAGAGCGACAGTTGGTCGATGCGTATAACCCTCGGTGGCAACCTTATTTCTCTGATATCGCAAACCAAGCACGTTCGGTACCTCGCCGCCGTCCCGAAATCCGCATGCAGCGGTATGTATATCGTGTCGGATTACTCCAAAATCCCGGACTTTTATACGCTGAATTTTAAAATACACTCTTCGGTGCCGTCTCTCTGATTTTATTCGTTGACATTACTCCGAGTAATTGACATTAATCCAAAAATGGACAAACATCAAACTTGTGCACGATCTGCCAAAAGAATTTTCTGTCGCATCAGGCGACATTGTTTAGCCCCTTCAAACTCTGATTATAATGTATACGAAATTTAAAGATATTATGAGTTGAAATTATTTAATTTTATCAACGTCATTTGAGATGTACACAATAATAAATATGTTTAAAAAATAGTCAAAATTTTAATTTGAAGAACTGATTGTTTGGTATGAATTACTTGTATGAATTAAATTTAAAAAAAAACTTTTTTTAACATAGTTCAAATGAAATCAGATCTGAAGAGATAAATATCTTATCAAGAGCGCAGAGGAAAGTTAGAACTTGTAAAGAGAAAGAAGAAAATAAAAATGTAAAAAAAGAGAAGTGCAGAGATTTCCAATCGCTGGTAATCTGAGTACGATGTCTGCGAATCGATTGAAAATTTACATTTAAGAGTCTTGAGAGGCGCCGGAAAAAGTGGATGAGGGGTGGCGTTTCGCCGCTTGTTTTTATTTTCTAGCAATTTCCTCGGCGGAGCAAAACGGAAAGTGACCTTAAAAGAAATTAGCACGCTTTACCGCTCTACCGATTTCGTGTGAATCGTAAACGAAATTTCTTCCCGTTCCTTCGCCACTTCTAAATTGTGAATCAATATGATAATGCGTGTCTTCGTTTATTCGCATTTCCTCCTAGCCTTTTTGATATGAAAATTTCGCAAAGATTGTACATTTTCAATACAAAATATCGCAATTGAAGAATTTATCTAATTGATTAACACATTTAATTCAATTTTATCTCAAAATTTAAGTTTAAAAATATATTGTTTTCCTGCTATTGTTCACTTATTCATAAATTATGTTATTTTAATACTAAAAAATGTTCAATATCAATTTAATATTCAAATAAACAATAAAATTATATTACATTTTTCTCAGATGTTAAAAATTTAACATATTTTAACAAGGACCAAGTTTGACACAAATACAAAATATTTTCTTTTTACTGTGCAGCATAATTGTAACGCGACAAAATTGATTTCTGATTACAGATTTTGCGTAGGCGACAGATTTTATCTCTGTGATAACAAGATCCTCTGCGAGTATGATTACGAGGAGAGGCTGGTTTTTGCCAACATGGCTCTGCATCCCCCGCCCAGCGCGACTTTGGCACACATCAAGAGACAAGTGACCCATCTCCAACCGCCGGTAAAACAATTTGCATTTACTTCTATGATGATAGGACGAGTTATAGGTTACGTTGTTATAGAGAGCATATTATGTCTATCGATCAACAGACATATTTTCGTTACGAGGTAACTTTATGTAAGATACAATAGATCGCATCGTGGAATCTCCTCTCTGGACCCTGGCCATCGGGTTTCAAACTCGCAAGGTTTCAAACTCCTCAAGGCGCAACCCCTTAAGGCGGGTTAAAGTGGCAGGTCGCCTGTCCTGACCCTCTCGACAACAAAGGACTCCCCCGAGGGCTTCAGCTATGCTTTATCATCCTACCATCGTCTTACGAGTTAGGATATCGCGTGTCCTTATTAATTAAGCTCTGCCCGTTAAGCAAGCCTCGTTGCATGCCTTAACGATTCGCTTCTCCTCCGCTCGAAGGCGGAACGTGCGAAAGAATTTACTCTTCACGAAGATCGTTAGACTTCTGGAAGCTATTTCATAAAACTACAAGATTATTGAAACATTTTCTTATGATAGCAAATTTTTTATTAACATGATGAAAAAGTAGTTTAAGAACTTTTATCGCGCGAGAAAATATTCTTAAATTTCTTATCGATTTTCAAGCAACAAGACTTAAAAAAAACATTAAAAAGTAAAAAATAACGTTGCAAATAAATTTTTTTTCAGGAAAAAATTATAAAAAAAAGTATACACACTAAGCAAAATGTCTTGTTCTGTGAAACAAAATTTTATTTTGGTTTACAAAACTAAACAAAGCTGTAATTTTATGCAAAAAATTTTAAATTATTTACTTGGTATAGTATAAACAAATATTTTTGTTCTTTGCAAAGCAAAAAATTACTTTGCAAAAGCAACTAAATTTTTTGTTATATAAATAAAATATTTGATTATTGTTAAAAAATGTCTCAGCTAAACAATTTTACTGAGGCACTAAACTTTTTCCTAGTGCATATTGTACTTAATTAAATAATTAACGTGAAAATATAAAAATTATGATAATAAAGAGCAAATGACAAGCAAGGAGGAGAGAGGCGATTTTCACGAGCAGAAACGTCCAGAATTATGAACTCATCGGCGTTAAGCTTGTTGGGATTAAGTCTTCTTGATTATCCTAAGGCAACAGCGTTGCTTCGAAACAATATCTTAAGCTCCTGCCGCACGAAGGACCACGTCCTACTCGACCTTAGGAGACTATCCATTTAATCCGGGTGCCGTCTTGCGAGGATTTCACCATCTTCCTTGCACAATAACTTGTCACGTATTCTAATTCGCGATATTTATTTAGAAGTAATGACCGAAATAATACTTATGTAGGTAGAAAAATACTATTTTATTATTGTAATATTAGAACGCATTATTGTATTCCATTTATGTTCAAAATAATCAAAAATCTGCAAGCAAAAAACAATTTTGCTAAAATATCTAAAACTTATCCACAAATATAAATCTAAAAATAATTGTATTGGACCATCAAAATATTATATATAAGTATACACTGTTAAATATTAAAAAGAGCAACGGCAACATAATTCCTTGAGTTAAAAATAACATTTTGTCGTTTTTAACTTTCATGTATGTCAAAATGTAAATCAATTAATCAATATAATTTTCTAACTAGTTTTAAAATACATAAATACTCAATGTGTACATTTAATACGTACAATAAATGAGTTAAAATTTTGAGTCACATTATCTTGAGTTAAATTCACATTGTTTTAATATTTAAATATTCAATCTTATCTCATTGTTTTAAATTAATAACTTAATGAATAAAAGCAGTAACGACCTACAGAAATAATTAAAAACTTGACTTATGTATAATTTAACAATTATGAATTTAACAGTTTAAGAATCTCAAGCATGATGAGCAATGCCGCAAAAAATCTTAACATTCTAGCAACTAATTTGATTGTCCTAATAATTATTTTGATATTCTAATAAAATTATTTTGAGATCTGTTCTAATTACATTTTTAGATACATATGCAAAAGCGTCCTTTCTACATAAAAGCACACCAATCTTTTTATTTATTTTTATTTAAAACAAATTTCTCTCACAAAAATTGAGTTATTAAACGCGTCATCGACAATCACTGCTAATAATATCGCTCACCGTCATCTCTCTTAGAAAACCATTAACGAGCCGTGGTAAAGTGTTCGTCGCGAGAATTTGAACCTTTGGAACGTTTCTCAGAAGCGGTCTAAAACCATAGATGCTCGTCGCACGCTCGAATCGTACGCATGTACAGAATAACGAGGTCCCCACCTCGATGATATCAAGCTCGGTAACGTGTACTACTTATAATATGCAAATTCGCTACCCTTAACCGCCCTCGCGAGCGAGCTGCGTGTAATTCAGGGGTTGGTAACCCTTGCGACTCTATTCGCGTGGGCCGTACCTGCGTGTGTGGGTGCGTGTGAGCATGTCGCTTATAATATTTAAAGAACTATCGACTCAAGTCAAGAGTGTATACTGTTAAATCTATAGTGTTAAATTTAACCTAATTTAAGGCTCCACTGCTTCTCACTATATCGTTATTTTATATTAAAACATTAGATAAATTTGACACCATATAATGTTAATATGACGCTATATACAGTGTAACGACTTAAATTAAGTTAAATTTGAGACTACAGTTAACAATCGTGCAAACATTTTTCAGGAATGTCCAAGCGCGTGCAAATCTACCTCGCCGAGGTCGAACGTGGTGTGTCGCGTCTAAAAATTCGTGAACTCGTCAATTCTCGAACGGTATAAGAGTCGTGTCGCTTTAATTAATACGAGATATTTTTTATTGCCCGATACGAGGAAATCGACGCTGTTATTCTTTTTTTCTCGCGTAAATTTCTGGTACCGTCAATCGGGAAAAATTGGCACGTCCGCGGTGTATTCCGCGATATTGCGCGATCCAGCAGCTTTCACACGCAATATCGATTCGCTCGGAGGGTTTACGGGTTATAAATGACCGGTGTGCGAAATAACGGGATGGCAGACTAATACCAATAATCGGCGTGGCATGCTAATGTCGTCTGCGCATCTATTACGCTAAAGCCTGATGGATCCCTCTTGACATCTCGTTCCTGAAGCGTGAATATCTTCAATCGCGGAGAACACTCAAGATATCTACCGGTTAGCCCGAAGGTCGTTTAATATTTTGCATCTAAATAAGAGGAATTAACACTCTTTTGTCTCAGATGGCAGTAACGTCGCAAATAGATCATGCACAAATGAATGATCGAAGTGAAACGTTAACACGTGAGTTTAGATCAATCGTGATATTCGTTTATATATAGTGCTAATATATCCCTAAAAGAAAAACTGTTTGGTTCTCGTTAGATTTAATACTAATAAAGTGCAAGGACGAAATTGAGAGTACCTATAAAGCATTCAAGAGGAAAAGAGATAGAAGAAGATAGAAAGGGAGAAAGGCGTTAAGATTCTTAAAAACCGCGAAGAGGGTGTTCGTCCTGAAGGCAGCTGCCACCCTTGTACTCTTCTTAAGCCGCGGCGAAGTACCGCCGACGGATGGTGAAAGGAAGGAAGGGAAGGTAGAAAGATAGTTTTTCTGATTGCTTGAGAACAGACAGCTGTCCCAATCTTTCTCAGCCGCCCTGGGAGAATCCACCGCGCTTTTGGCGAATAATGCCGGGGAGTGTTGCTTACGAATAACTCAAGTATGCTTGATCCAGGGTGAATTGAGAGGGGGAGGCGACGAGGAAATGAAAGGAAGTGACGAGGCTGGACCGCCTTTAGCCGTCAGCATCGACAATCGAGTTGTCTCGCGGTGAAGAGACGGATGACGGATCGTTTCCGATATCTTGGTCGACCTATTGAAACTTTATCGTACGTTGGAATGCGAGTTTTATGCACGGGGGGATTGCTTCAAAATCGATAGTTTTTCTATTGTTAGGCGACGCCGCGAGACGCTCCATTTGATGAGCGTAATTAATAAGTTCCATACCGAATATTAAAAAGTTTACTTTTTGATATCCAGAAATAATTCCGGAGTAAAGAAGTTGAGAAGCTCGTATTTTTAGAAGAAAGTCAATTAAAGAAAAAACGCCGTTGCTCCGCAAATAGTAACGACGGTAAAAAGACTCATTGGAGTTTTAGCTCCGTTTCCCGACGAGGAGTTTCGATCGAGCCGCGCAATCTCATCCTCCTTAGAGACAAGTGTAACGCGCTTAAAAATTGGCGAGAACTTTTATTTCGGTCTAATTTTCCCCTCGGGACTCGCGGCGGAAAACGGCAGGGAGAGGACTGAAAGGGGAAACATAGCGGGGAATATAGAGTAAGAACGGAGTAAGAACGAGAAAGAGAAAGACACGACGAGAGAGTTTGGAACGATTATCTGAGTTTTAAAACAAACTCTCGAGTGTCTGCGAAGTCCTTTGCGAATCAGAGAGGGGGGGGGGGG
>NW_017277819.1:324308-401155 GCF_001594065.2 Cyphomyrmex costatus
GGGGGGGGGGGGGGGAGCCGAGGTGCCAGAAGGGGGCCGAAGGGAGACTGCGACGAGAGAAAAGAGGGGGGTTACGGAGGTGAGATAATATGCTAATGCCAAGACGGAAGGTACATGGGAATTTAAGAGGATCAATGTGCGCAGTACGAGATTCGTACGGGGAATGAGGTATTACAACGTCCTCTATATTGCTTCCAGGCGATTAGATTCTTGAAAGTTCGTTGAACGCAGGCAACTAATTTCGACGAAATTAAACTTTCGATTTAACGTCGCTTTTATTAGATCTGAGTGTTCAATATCCATTTGTTCAGGGATGAAGTAAACGCGTGACGGACGTATCGAACTTGAAACGATAACTTGAAGACGTTAACAATTTCGTATTATACAACTTAAAAAAAATGTTCGATACCTATTTCATTTACCATTTTTTCAACGTGTAAAAAAGATCATATCGAATATTAAAAATTTAACGAATATTAAAAAATTAACGAAACGATCGAATATTAACATGACAAATAAAGAGTAAAATACTCTGAAATAAAGAGAATGGATATTTCGTTAGTGATTTTTAACTGTACGGTGCTACTCCTAGTGTGAGCATAACCGATATTACTCTTATTTTGCTGTACTATAACATTTTTATTAACCTTTTGACTCTTAAACGAAGTGTCTCAAAAATGATTTTTTTAGATTAATTCATAAGATTTTGATACTTTTTGTAGATTTTTTTACTCAATTTTTTAATTATAAATTTTTGAGACAAATAAATGCGTAACTATACAATTTTCAAAAAGACATAGCTTATTTGTATAGAACAAGCCATTCGATCCTTTTGGAAATATTATTTCATAATTAATTTAAAGAGTTAATTTTTATTTGCAATTTAAGAATAATTAATATTAATTTAACGTTAAATATTGCACAACTATATGTATAATAATTGCGTATAATAATTAGTGTATTATTAAACTATAACCATTATTTCATTATTATAATTATAGTTTAAAAGATATTCTATATCGGTATAAATAAAAATAAATGACATTGTATTATATTTACGTATTGATATATTTATTTACATACTTTAATATAATTGTTAACGTCATGAACGTGCTATCATGCAGAACATTTTTGGGGGTTAATCGCTCGTCCCATTTGGGAATTTACGTTTGGGAAATTAGCGTGGGAGTCAAAAGGTTAATGAAGATACATACATTTTCCTATTATCATTATATTTCTCTCTATATATCGACATATTCCATTTCTCGATAGAAAAGTTTCATATTTATTTTTATGCAATATTTTTCATAATATCCAGTTAGATTCATGATAAAACGATATAAGAGAGATAATTACATCGAGTAAACAGTGTGTGTATTTTTACACAACTATACAATGTCTATTATCGGTATTGCGTTAATTATACAGAATTGATTTAAAATAGTTGCTCCGATGTGAATGAAACACTTACTGATCGATATAATGTATGCATTAGAATACCCGAATAGAATGTGTCAGAATAGGATATGATACCATTAATAATAATTAATGTAGCGCACGGTTAATCCCTCGAAATGTAGCGTTTAGCGAAATGGACGCGCATCATCGTAATGCAGTACTATACAGAGCCACGAGCGTATTCCCACACTGAACAAAGCCATTAGTCCATCATTAATCCTTCATTGTAGATACTCTATCGTTGTACATGCGAATATGATCTGTTTAGAATTACAGGATGTCATAAAATTACACAAAATAAATATATTCTACCTGTAATTAATTTTATAAATATATTAAAAAATCAAGGAATTTTAACGCCCGAGAGGGAATTTATTATAGCAATCTCTAAACATTACAGTCAAGATGTTTTCTAAGCCTAACAAGTTTCGTAGGACGGCCTAATCGAACGCTGATCGATCAACCGATTAGATTGCCTCTTGGTCAACGTAGCGTAAGCTGTGTCGTGACAGGAAGACAGAGAGAAAGCGAGAGAGAGTGAGAGAGAGAGAGAGAGAGAGAGAGAGAGAGAGCACAAAGAAAAGGGAGACAAACGGAGGCACGTAGTACATACGAACCCTCGCACGCGCGTGTACACGTCGTTCTTGTTAACGAGCGCATTATTAGGTGCACTGTGCTTGGCTGAATTTCACGTAAAGCCCTCCGCGCGGCCCCTTATACAACGCGCACGCCGAGAAAGCTCGCATGGGAAAGCCCGGCTTGCAAGCTTACGCGAGATTATGAGTTTAGTTGGGAAACAACTCCGAGAGCTATGCACTACGTGGTCGAGCTTACTTTTATAACGATTATTACCAACGAGTGTATGGACCCGTTACGGGGGTTCGACCACGCGACCTCGACATCGAAGTAATGAAACACGCAGCAAATTTTAACGCAGCACTTGATATTACAGATGCTTGACAATAATAAATCAGAAAGACACGTAAGAAAGTTTAACAAAATGTTCAATGTCAAATCAAAAGTATTAATTAAAAAATTAGGTTACAGTGAAATATATGAGATGGTTTTCACATATAAAGTAAACTCGGGTGAGATGGTCATACAAAAAAAATGGAGCTTTCAAAATTATATATGACTACAAAAATGCTTTATTTTGCAATTATTGGAATAATTACAGCTTATGGCTATCTTTTCTATATCATAATGTCCGAATTTATCTTTTATTTTTTTATTTATTTATATAACTTATAATGTAGTATAAACAAAAGATGACATAGACGTAACACAATACTAGATAGTTTTTGAGCTATATGATTTATCAAAACAGAACACCTTTGACACACCATAACTCAAAAACTATTCATTATCATGACTTCTATTTCTGATATTTTTATTCGCCACATTGTAAACTATAATGAGTGTAAAAAGTATTCGTACAGATAATATTTTTAGCATATCAATTTAATATTTTATGAAATAACCGTTGGTACTAATTCACAGCCCGTCTTCAATACATTAATCGCACTAACTAAGTTTCGATTAATGAAACAGATTTCCATTTTTCTCGTAATATTTTTAAATCTTGATTAGAAAATAATGTTTTAATTATTATTCTTTTTGGATAAAATAATTTTGAAAAGTATATAATCTATATTAGAAAGAGTGTATATTAAAAATTGCTATTAATTTACTGTTTCTAAAAATAAGATCTGTCTTAAAAAGTATTTCTGTACGAATACTCACTATGTAAAAAACTAATTCATTTTATACTAGATCCCAATTTTCCATATTTTTATAATTTTATGGAGTTCTTTGCAAAATTAAATAAAACAATCTATAGATGTAATTGACACTTGTGATTTTTCTCACGACAACCTTGTATTAATTTTTTATAAGAAAACAAGTTAAATAAATTTCTTTTCTCCCTACAAGAATCAGGTATGGGGACGGCCGTACCGGGCTAACGACCCGCCAGTAAATTCCGCTTCTAAACGATCCCGGAGCGATTAACTATGTCTTGCCTAATTCTCATCTCGTGCCGAAGGTCGGGCCCGCCTGCTCTACGGTACCGAACGTACACGGGTGGGTGGCGCTAATTTTTGCGCGTAAGAAAAGCCGCGCCGCACGGAGGAACGGGAGGAACCGCGCACCTGGCCGTTTTCCCATCCACGGGAGATCAACGGACAAATGACACGCGATTCTCTACAAGCGCCCTCGCGATGGCGATGCTCCGCATTTACCGTCAGTTACAAACTACCCGGCCTCGCTCTACCCACCCTCGCGTCGGGTCACGATTAATGTCTTATTCGCGCGTGCGAGGTCTCCTCGAGTGAAAGAGAGAGAGAGGAAAAACCGGGAGATTACAGTAGGAGATGAGAATAAACGCGAAAAAAAGCTGCTCAGTTATCTGGAGCATGATATTACGTCGTTAAAATTATTTTGCTATATAAAATTTTTGACAGTTACACAAGAATCCATACGACGTAGTTCTCCAAGGGATGTCCTGAGGACAGAGAATCTCTCTCGAAGAACTGTGTTATGTGGGAACGTTCAAAAGAGAGTTTGTGATTTCAAAAAGGACTAACATAAAATCCTATCTACAATAGTATCTACCTACATACCGGATCTCGCAAAATGCGCGTGCCATTTGATTACGACGTCGGCAGTAAATCCACAGCGCGGTAATTCCTCCTCTGGCAATTGTAGATAAAACTTGAATAAGTCATAGACTTAATTTAACCCACAGCAGCGTTCAACAGTGGTCTGGAGCCTTCCACGGAGATTTCTTAATTACGAGCAAGACCCTCTAAGACAAGAGAACGAGGATAGGGAGAGATAGGAAGAGAAAGTATATACCGAAGGACGAAAGTGTAAAGCAAAAGAGAGAAAGAGACGGAAATCCTGCTGATGGCTATAGGGAAAAGGGTTCTCACGGCAACGAGATTTAAGAATCCTTTCTAAGGGAAAAAAAATCGCTCCCGTCGCGAAGACAGATGATAAAGCATTTCTTTAGCGATACTTTGTCATTTTTATCATAATTATTTACGAGATAATTACTCCATAACGCACCCTGTGCCGGCTACACTTTCTTGCGTTTTAAAACGAGAAAAATGCTTTATTAAAACACTTCGGAGATAACACCTTTCACAGAGTCCCATCGCCGTCGTAACAGATCTATCTTCTTTCGTTCTATTCTCCTATTGCATATACAGCAAGAGACAAAAGCGAAGTATTTAAAACAGTAAAAAAATAGAGATATATTAAAAAATAGATGCATTTATCATTAATCCTCTTTATGCATGGGCGTTTAGGACTATCCTTTTTTATTTTGTAAAATATTGTAAAAAAACTATTCGCTCTCTCTCAATTTTAATAAAACTTGATTTATGAAATAATTTGACAATGTCTTATTCAATTTGGATTAAAAATAAAAAATTCAAAATAATGGATCTAATATGACAAACACAATTTCAAAAAAATAATCTAATTAGTATGACGTTAACCAATTTAACTAACAAAAATATCTTAAATTTGACTCAAATTTAATTTATCATTTACTTAGTAGACGTTACTCTTTCAATGAGATACCAAGAATCTTCTAAAACAAAAACAAATCATATTATTTTTTTGAAATTTGAATTTTAAAATTCTAAAGCCAGAATCAAATTCTATATACGCGACCTCAAAAATACGCATTTAAACAACAAAGTATTCTTTAGATTTCTTTGCCAGAGAACTCCCGATCTCAAAAGATTAATAAATTCTGTTGCAACCTGTATCTGCATTTCTTAGGAATAAAATATCATAATTAAGATCAACGACGTTTCGTTCATCGCGTCACAAGAGGCGTTCCGCGTCGCAAGATAATTGCAGAAAATGGAGGCTTAATTCGGCGCCGTGCGAAAGTTAGTATGATCAACTTACGGGCCGAAATCGTGGCGGGAAAGGGAGGATTCCGTCACGAGGGGTTGAGCCGCACGGTCTGCCGAATTTTAAGCCTGTATAATTTAACACCTTTACTATAGAAACTAAGAGAAACTGAAGGGAAAGACGAAGAGAAGGGGCAGGGGGACACGCGTGCTCGCGAGAAACGACGAGACGGCAACGAAGATCGAAAGACGACGAGGAAGTAGGATCGACAAGATAAGATGAAGATGGGATGATGAGAGGGAGATGAAATGCAAAGAGAGAGGGGGTAGGAAATGCAAAGTTCCAAGTTTTCAACGGCACTTACCTAGCCTAGTACACTCTCTGCCTCTCCCACGGATGCTTTGTACCATTAACGTACAGATATAGCCATCGGATAGGGACGGAGATAAAGAATCGGTCGCGAGAAAGAGGGAACCGCCCAAGTTGAGTCGTGCTGTCCCTCCTCTTTATTCGGACACCGAGATACAAATTCATTTCTCCGGCCTTTTGTTTTTGAAGTGGAGACTTAGACGGCACGTTACGAGAGAGGGATGAGCGGAAAGAGAGAGAGAGAGAGAGAGAGAGAGAGAAACGCGAATTCGTCAACCCCTTAAGGGCGGGGAATCCGCCCGCTGGATTTTACGTGCCGCGTCGTGAATAATTGTTAAAATCGAATAACGAGGCTGCCAGAGTCGATTGATCGACCGAATTTATTCCTGGACTTTGCAAGGTGCTCTCTAATCGGATTATATTCTTCAGAATTACAAATTCGTCTTATGCATTCTGATATGCATTTAAGCGCTTGATAAACGAGTTTCGAGAATAAATTGAACCTAATTCTTAATCGAAATGTGCCTTCTTGCTCGGTTAAATGCAACTCGGAGAGAAATTAGTAGAATCCATAAAGTTTATCCAATTTAGATTAAATATGTAATATGATCGTTATATCAAAAATATCAAAATCAATTTCGGTAAACGATATGATGCATGTTTTATTTATAATCACGTGTCAGGATCAGTGATGTGATTAAATTAACGAGTTACATTCCTAATAATTAATCCCCAAAAGAGGGAATATATGAAACTTATTATATATTCCAGTATTAATTTTTGTTTAATCTTTCATTTTGCGCACTACCTCGAATAAGTCCATGACGGCTTTTCGAATAAAGAAACTGTCTCGTTCTATTTGAAATTGGTATTATTATAATAACCACATATTTACCGATAAAAATTGTCCGTTGAACTAAATTAAAAGTTGCCCACGCGTCGTTTTTCAGAAAATAGTCGCGACTATTTGCAGCCATATTATTTAACGATAATCATGGTTAATTAAATCTTCTTTCTCGCAATCTATGTTACAGTTAGAGTTATAATCTAGACAAGGACACGAGTCACTAACCAGAATTTGTTAACTAAGGCGGTCCGTGCGATTCACCTTCAGTGGTACGGTATTACACAGACATTGATATACTAAGTCACAACTCAGAGTTGGTCGGTAAAATCCAGTGAGTGGAAAAAAACCATGGTAAAATTTTCGGATTTCACCGTCCTGGACTCTATTCAATGGAATAAACTGGCAAAAATCATAAAAATAAATAATATGTAATATCAAAATATACTTGTATACTTTATGCAAAATAATGTTTGCTTTAATTAATAATAAATCATATAAATGATAATTTAAAGAACAAAACAGACTATGGCTGCATTCAGCAGAAAAAGTACCTTTATAACTGTTGTAAAATTCTTTAATATGATTAGTTTATACATTTAGATTTAGTGAAGAATTAAGAGAAAAACCTTTCAATCGTATTAAAAAATTTTACAACAAACAAAACTACTTTTTCTGCTGAGCGCCAATCATAACAAAATATCCTGGCTTATAATAAAGTGAAGATAGGTCATATAAAGAGCATATGATTAAAGATTATAATTCAAAATAATTTATATTTTGAATTAATGAATTATTTTGAATTGTGAAATGTTTAATCATATGCTCTTTATACGACCTATCTTTTTTTTATCATTGCTTAGCAATTTAGAGCTAGATATTTGAAATTTATTATAAAGTACTTTTAACTCAAATTAATATATTTTTAAAACCTTTGGAGATAACATAAATTTTATAACTTTTAGTTTCACGAGAAGAACACAGAATTCAAAATTATTACCAACATAGACTAATTCGTGTTTATTATTCAATATCTTATGAAAGCTAATTTATTTGTTACGTCAATTCCTAATCTACCGATTTTATTTGGGATAAAGTTCTCTTAAATTGGAAAACACTCTCAAATTGACGATGAACTAGATTACTAGAATAATGATAACCGAATAATGGATTAGAATATTAATAATAAAAATTTCTATTTTTATTGCTTTTAATAGAAGAAATAAGTTTTTGCCGATTTTTTCCAGAAAATAATAATGTGGAATTTTGCCAACCCTGTTACAACTAGTTGTCAAAAAATCTTTAAACAAAAGAAAACGTGTACTTCTCTAAATATATAGAAAATGTTTTATATAGATATACATATAGATCGCTAGAGAAATAAAGTATAAATGTGCTGCTTCGATCCGCGTTTCCGCTGTTCGCAGCGGTATTATTCCGTGGCATTCTTTACGAAGGACGTGATGCCCCCGGTTACACATAAATTTTCCGCTAAGTCGAGATCGTCGATCGAGCCAAATTGAAAGAGAAAAATCGAACACCCGTACTGCGACGGCCCGTAATTCTCACGCGTCTTCTTTTATCTTGCAGAACGTAGCGGGTGGTCAGCGACAGGCGAACGGGGAAGCGGCAGCCCATAACCACAACGGATATCCAGCACCAGCCAGCTCGAGCGCCCATAACGTCCTGAACCCCATGAATAATTTAAACGGTATCAATGCGCAAGCATCGTACGATGCCAAATGACAAACGAAGTAAGCGCCGATATATCGATTGAGTCGCCCGAGGGGAGATCGACTCGTGTGCCGTTCTCATTGTCTTCGTGGTTTACCGTGCTGATCGTCCGAACTATCGTCCTAACTTTAGCACGCGACCCACGGCAGATTGCGTATAATCGAGTATCCCTTAACTGTCGAGAAGAAAATGATACCGTCAAGTTGTCGCGAACGAGAAAAGTGTTACCGCGTATAGATATGTATATTATATAATCGCATTAAATGATTCGCTTCGTGTCACGATCGGAGATCGATCAGGCGAACTCTGTGTGTGAATAGAAGACAACTATAAAAAGTATGATAGAGTATTGCAGACAACGTAAGTAAGCGGCGTAGGAGAATTTAATATCTGATAAAATAATTAACAAATATCGCCGTATTAATAAAAAAAAGTAATACACTTAAAAAATAGCAGCTTTTTAGAGTATTAATTAAGGTAGTTAATATGCATAATACTCACTTTTTTTCATGTTATATTTTCAATTATAATGAAATCTTTAAAACTCATAAATTTTCAAAATTTGAACACTGCAATCTCATGCTAAGTTGCAAAAACGCTTTTATATTTACTAATAATTGCAATCATTTTTACTGTGATAATAATTATATAATTATGTATTGTCTATCAAATTGTTTTTCGCGATATAAAAACCTGCGGTTGACTCTTATGGCTTTGCATATTACATTATTTTCTTATTTTATTGCATCAAAAATTCTTCTCAGTGTAATATAGGATTGTGTCATCTTTCATCAAAGTTGTGATATCTTTTCATAAAATGTGTAATTTTTCTACAAAATATATTAGTTTTTTGAATTTATATTTTTATTATTTCAGAAATACTATTTTTACTTGTATCACTTTTCTATCAACGCGGCAAAATATTATGATATTCCATCTTTGAAATTTCCCAATAAATGACAAGATTGTCGCAATGCTGTTATTTCTCCTACGCTATCTTAGGCGTCGTTTGGCGAATACGTATTTCCTGGACGAATTATTATTCCGTCTTCTCGAATAGATTCTCTCCAATATAAGATAGAACGTGAGGGAAGAATATATAAATCCAAAATGCGTCTTTCGTTCTTGCATTTCATTAGTTAGATTCATGTATTCGAACGAATTCGTCTTCCCCGCGCTCGACTGGCTAGACGATAAATAAGTAAATAGATAGTTAAATAGATAAGTAGGTAGATAACTAACAGAACGTATATCGGCCAATTGTGGCGAACTATTGGTGCTCTTTAGATTATAATTGATCGAGTTTGCATGATTCAATTCAGATTGCTAAAGCGTATTGCTAAAGAAAAAGATAAATTTAAAAAAAATGAAACTTGTGTGGAAATTTACGAGCTAGAAAAGCATTTCCATCGCGATCCTTCCCGGATTTATTCGCTTTCAATCCTACGGCAAACGCATCGACTTCCGGTGCCAGATATCTTCAACAGCTGACGTGTCATGAACGGAAATCCGAAACTTCGGGACAGTAAATAAAGTTCGGTATCGCGTATTTAACGTTCGTCTCACCGAGAGGGGAGAGATACACAGGATGATTCTCGGAGGGCCTTGGTCCAACTGGACAGGCATCGAGAACGAGATCGAATCGATGGGCTTCAAGAAAGCGACGCAGTACTGCAACCAGCAGTGGCAACCGCCTCTCCAGCTCGCCACCCCATGGGGCTCATACGTTAGGGGTGACTTAAGCATTGTTTCAACTTCGAATCTCCCAGCAGAGGCCCAGATTGATGTCGCGAACTTTTCCGCTGCCTTATTTGCGAGTCAGATAACGAGACTGAGTTATGCCCAAAGTTCTCTCTTGATCTCTCTTTCTCCGGCCCGGCTCGTGCTGATCGTATCGGATCACGAAGAATACTCGTAGTCGAGAAGGATGTTTTATTTCCTTCTCTTTGGGGATTCGTCGTCGATGCCAAAAGTACCTACGTCAAACGGTAATAAGCTAACAGCTGTGCGCCAAGAAACTGCTAAAAACTAATCCTGAAGAAATATTATCTTCGCGGTTTTCACTTCGACCGTAAGTATAAGATAAAAGAACTTTGTTGTGCAATTGGTGAAAGGGGGCAATAATTATTGTTGATTATTGATGGCAAGGGTTTAAGAGATAAATATTGCAGCCGTAGCTTCGCAAAACTAACTGGAGTTGATTATGAGTTTGTTGTTAATAAATTATGTAAATATTTTAGATTACATTTTTCATATGTTATAATATGCAATTTTATGAGAATATAACCGTATATAAATAACTTGGTTTCGCACTATTTTTATATCACTTATTTGTCACAACGACATAATTTAAAAAATTATCATTTTTTAATTACTTGCAGAAAAATAACAGAAACTTAAAGAAGAAAAAATAGAACACGTGTTAAAAAACATATTTTTATTTCTTTACAATCAGTTATATTACGCTAAATTCTCATTTCAAAATTAATATTATAAAAGTTTTAATGAATCAAAAAACATTGAGATTTATTAATTTTTTTAATTATGTCATTGTTGTATTCTATAGAATTCCGTTTTGAAATGTATTAAGAGATCTATGTATGTATATAAATGGCCGGAACTTTCGGATTATTATAAATAATATTATTATATATGTACCATAATAACGAGTGCCAATTCGTCAGTGATTCAGCACACTTTCCTTCGCAAATAAAAGCATCATACAAGTACGCGTTTATTTCAATATGCCAAAATTTAGTAATCATTTAAAATTTTTAAGACGACAAGAGAGAACTATTACCGACTTGCAGTTTATATTTTGATACTACAACCACGAGTCTCCATACACGACGAGTTATATTCACCAAGCGCATTAAAGTCATTCAACTGATTGTGAGCCAGACGTGATTCCTTTCGACATTTAAACGTTCTTCAACGATTGTAATAAATAATTCTCTCGCAAAATCATGGCGATTAGACAGAATAATACCAGCATATAGTTCCTAAACATAAAGGATCCTCGACGAAACGACTACGATCGCTAAAGACACATTTGTACCGCACTTGCGACTATCAAATGAACACGGCACAGCCAGTGCGAGCATCGGAGCCCTTTTGTACATTGTATCCTACAGTAACGCTTTCTAAATCCCCCGCGTAAATCATGGACTATTATGCATCCCAGTACTGATCGCGCTTGGATCACGATGTACGAAAGAACTCGAAATCATTAATTAAGGAAGTGTATAACGTTCGCTAATATGTAGATACGTTTTGTATTCATAGTTGTATCATAGAGGTATTAATAAATTTGTTTCGATGTTATGCAAAACTGCAGTTATGATTTTGAATCACGGAACGTGTTACCAGACAGGGTGTTTACTGAATTCTTGTAAAAAGTTCCATGAGAATTTTCGAATTTTCTAGATTATTTTCGTTCAAGATTTTAAGTAAGATTAAAAAATTTTTTAATGCAACGTTGAAATAAATTAAAATGTAAATAACCTGTAGACGAACTACATATATATTATAAATTAATAGAAGACAGGGAGATTGTATCTATCATTTTTTAATAATTGAAACTATGAAAATTATAGGATGGTATAGGGAAGATTTATTCTATAATATACAATAGTATCAATGAGCAATAAGCTATTTTTTTCTCTCTCTATCAAGTATATATTCTCTACTAGTTCTTTGTTTTTTTAATAAAACCTCGCAAAACATATAAAATAATACGCAGATGTATGTATATGCTATAATTGTTGCTAACCAATTGTCAACATTTAATAAAATTATTATTATTGTTATTATATTGTTTCATTATATTCCAAAAATGACACAACTAAAAAAATGTGATTTTTCAATTACTAGTACCTATGAATGAGTTAGATAAAAATTACTCTATCAGTCAGTGAAAATGAACTAATTTAACTTTACAATCCGTCCGCCAAATAACACCTGTGTTGTCTTTAAAATTTTTAAAAAGATTAATAGATCGTAATACCTTCCACAAGAGTACTATGTTTCATTGTGTCGCTTTTGTAAATAAAAAAGAGTACAGAGAACATTTAAAGTTAGGATAATTTTGACAAAGTTTAAAGAAGAAATTATTTTATTTTAAATTCAGTTATTTCAGTTGATCAAGTAAATATAAACTATTTATGTGGTAATATTAGAGATCCATTAAAATCGTTAAAATTCAAAAAAGTTTTTAAAGGTTTAAGTATTTTTATTCATAGCTTTCTGTGAATCAAAAATAATAAAAATGACATTTAATCACGTTTCTAATATTCTTTTTGCCGGTATTATTTGATTAGTTCATAATTTTCTGTTAAGTTAAAAAATAGTTTTTTCTAAAAAATTTAGTTCTTGAGTTGTGTCACTTTTAAAGTAAGGAGACGATATATTTTCTATTACTAGGGTAAAAAATAAAAAAATTATGTTTTCAAAAATAGAAGTTAAATTTGAGAGTAAAATTCCAATTCCTAAGTATTGATAATGTTTCATTAAAAGACTATGATTTTCAAATGTAAAAAAAATTCTCTGGAAATTTTCCCAGATAGTAAACACCCTACGAGACTAAACCAAAACTGGCTCACCCCATTTCCCGTTTTTTCTTCAGCTTTCTTAAAGGTTTATGTTCTTGTTTCCGTCGTGAACGCGCGATATTGATTCGACGTTGCGACGCGGGAATCAACACGCGGAATGACTTTTGCCGACTCGACGGCCTCTCCCTTCTCTCCTTTTGCATCCGCCTGTTCGTATCTTTCTTGAATTATTTAAGGGCGCTACGTGATTGGCCGACAAATCCGGCCCGCCTCAATAATTTACCAATCATACGCGATCCTTTGTGTTTTATACGTCGCGTTTCGAATAAATCGCATTGTGTATTCAGGAGAGCGGCGTCCAACTCTATTCGGGTGCGAACGCGAACCCTCTCCGCGTATCCGGCGTCGCAAAAAAAAAGGCGAAGCGCGAAGAAACGGAAGAGGAACCGACCGGAAAGATCGCGAAGGGGCCGATCCGCGCACGATTCGCACGAATTGACTCGAAATTCGGCTGAACATCGCGAATTTATGACGAAGCCACGAAGGAGAGCAATATCCCTCATCCCCTATAACGCTTGGGTTCACAAGTATTGCTAACGCGAAGTTAAGTTTAATACTTGATGTAGCTCGCAGCGGCACGCTGAATATTTCGAACGAAAGCTCACGAGATCGAAAATTGGAAAAAGGAAAACTGTCCGTATGAATTAATACATTCTTTTTATACCAACGTCTCCCGAACGGATTCCACTTGAATAAATGCGTAATGGAGGATGATCGAAATCCAGCCACGGCAAATCTCTCGTGATTTCTCGGGAATCCATATAAAGTACACCATCCACGAAGCAATTTGTTCTCTGAGAATTAATGTGCTCGCGATGCTTTTTAATATTGACGTATCTCGGCAAGGGGAGAGGAATTTGGAACAACCGTCGCTGGATAACGGAAGGTGATTTAACGTCACAGGGCGAAACTGCTTATCTATAATCCGACGTTGGCGGACGGTAAGTAAACGAAGCGGAAAACGAGAGAGACGGCCGAGCATTCGATGCAAATTGGCAATTTTTCCTTGTACAGCTCGCGGTAATCATTGGCAATTAGAGCACAGAGCATCCCTTCAAGCCCCTCCGCCTCGCTCCCTCGATAAATGTTATTTATGACTATGATTATCGGGGGCGCACCTAGGTCATCCGAAGGTTCGCCTAACTACAATCTGCCGACCGTCTAATTGGCTGTCGATTATTCTTGTTTGTACAAAACGCGGCGTTTCGTTGCGAGCGCAAACGAAAAGCACCCTCGTGCCGGATCATTTCGTTCCTTTAACCGCCACACTCGTCACTCGGAACGGACATGTATTTGCGGTAAGCGAGAATTATAATCATGGAAGAATAATTAGTCTTACTTTAGAGGATCTACACTAAAAGGAAAGCATTTGGTATTTGTGACTGTAATTTCATGGTAAAATAATTATAATTAAAAGCTACACTTTTTATAATTTTTTTTATTACTGCTCTGTGTGTGTGTAATATTACTAATAATATTTACATATATTTATAGTTCTAGGTATTAAAATAATATGTATATAGTTGACAAAAATAATTATGAATTATTAGCCATTGTCGAAGTCAACTATACAATACGTATACAGGTGTCAAAAAAAATTTTGTTCACAAAGTTTTATATTTATAAAATCATTAACAGCGCATATTTATACAAAAAAATTCTCTTCAATGTTAGATCAAATTATTTTATTATCTGGTTTCACTGTATATAGAATTATATAAATATGATTATAAATAAAATTCAGCAGATTATAAATTGTCTATATTGAGCAAATTATAAATCATCTATGTTGAGAATCTCTTATCATATCAGTAGTATATTATTAATTTTTACAGAGCAACGCAAATATTATACGTGCTTAAAACGACATACCAAATACGATGTAATAGAAATCATATTGCTTTATACCAGGCGTGATCACTATTTACACGTTGGAAGTGCGCATCGAATCGCGTTCTCTCCTCTCGTTACACAGAATCGTTATTTCCGTTCGGACTATCCCCCCCTCGTGTTTAATCACGAGCAAATTACCCCGTCGAATCGCAAAACTCCCGGCGGCTACGAGCAACTTGCGAGAAACGAGCGTCATTATCTGCTCGCTAACAATTTTTCCAGGCGCCCTTTTATCGTCGCAGGAAAAAAGGAAAGGGAACGTCGCGGCGGGTTTGCGTAAATCACGCAAATCACGTATCGCATGCGGGAAAGGGGGGCGAGAGTCGCACGGCACTTTTCCGCGAGCGAGCGCGGTCTCTGAAACAATATTATTATTAAAAGCCGCCCCGAACTGCTTCTCGCGACGTCCGTTCGCCGCGCGCGAAGAGGAATGGCAAACCGCGGACCGTACGGCGACGGAGGAGCGATTAATTAAAAGAGCAAAAACTGTTTTCATAAAATTCATTTGCGGAAATATGCGCCGACTGAAATAATATCTGGCCGCCGATGGGAAAGTGCATGTCCCGTTCCAGCATGGCCGCCTGGTTGCTGAACATCGTATCCGAGTGTAAAAAGAGCGAGGCGAATAAATATGAAGGAGCCGTATAATGCAAAAATCTTCGCAATTTTTTATGTGCGTGCGCGTGTGAAAATGGGAGCCTCGTTTGAGAGCTTTAAGACCCATAGTATTTCTACCAATGTTGATTAAAGTTGACATTTTATATAATAAAAATGTTTTTAGATTTTTGATTGGGCTTTTAATTTTTGAGTAATATTAATCTAAAGTTTGTAAATGTGTGTGTGTCAAAACTCCAGCTAAAGTTAGTAGCGTCGCGAATTTGGTAGCGACATATACACGATACACGAACATATACACGATGATATTCACGCGTCAAACGATCATACCAAACGGTTATATTTTTATTTTATGCACTTGGCGTCGCGACGCTACCGAATCGCTTGATCAAGATTCAGTATTGCATTCACAATGAATCGAATATATAAATTTTGCAAAAATATATACGTATTATTAATAAACGCCTGATATATTATAGCTTCCGTTACACGAGTCACTTAATTATTATGCGCTCTTATTCTGAAATCGATGGACATGTTAACAAAAAATCTAAAGTGCGATGTGTCCAAATCTATGTGTAGGGATTTTCATGATACGTCTATCGAATATTAAAGAAGAATGAAATGATGCATGTGTCATACTCATACATGAAATGAAATGTATCCTAGTATATATATAAGGAAAGAGAAAGAACCATATTAGAGAATCTTACAGTTGTAAAGCTCCTTTTTGTGCCAAAAGCAACCAATTATCTATTTTTATTATATACTTATCTATCGAACTATTTTTTCCTAAAAATATCGCAAGAAAAAAGTACTTCACATTTGTATCTAAAATCAGTCAAGTAAACTATAAAATATGTGTAGCAGTTGAATATATTGTTTATCCTCTATAAAAAAATGTATGTATTTATTTTATTTTAATATCATCCTGTTATGAAAGATTAAAATACAAATTTTTCAAAATAGAGTAAATTTTTTTTGTCTGATAAATAAATGGAGGTAGCTCTCATTCCTCTGAGAATAATTTAAATAAAAGAAAGTTTTACTGCGCATATTTTTATCTCTTTTTTTTAAGAGATTTCGATCATGGAGTCAAAATAGAATAAATATCAAGATATTTAATGTTTATATTATAAGGTTCGAACACACAAGCCTATATAAACAACTAGAAAAAAAAATTTGTTTCACGCAATAAGTTCTGCGATTGGCTCTTAAATACCCTGTTACTCATATATTGTTATTATCTATAGCTCTTTATTATTTAATCGTTATTATTGTATAACAAATATGAAGTTATTACATTTTCGTTTCCAGCATATAAAAATCTATAAGAAATATCACAGTTTAGTTCAAAGTATTAGTAATCGCTAAACATTCGCGCTCCTAGGTATATAGCTCTCTATATATCTAGGAGCGCGAATGTTTAGCGATTACTAATACTTTGAACTAAACTGTGATATTTCTTATAGATTTTTATATGCTGAAAACGAAAATGTAATAACTTCATATTTGTCCTTCCAAACGCAATCAAGTTGAGAGCAACTTGATCGCGTTTGGAAGGACAATAACAACTACGCGCCGTTTTCTTGAAGGCCATACTAAATATTCGTAATTAACTAACAAAAATAAAGACTCAATGAACGACATGACGTAACACGACCGTTTATTTTGTTGACACAAGGTCGCGCCGACACTCGTAGCACTGCTTAGGCGAGCCGCGCGATAATACGTTATTCTCTGAGACGCGAACTCGACAAGTCTTACAAACGAGTACAATTGTTCCTTACGACTCTTAAACCGTAATCACACTAGCGATTGCGCAATTGTGATTGACGATTGAGAATTACTTTTCAACCAATCAGAACAAAGCAGTTACCGATTGCTTTGCTCTAACTGGTTGAAAAGTAATCATCAATCACAATCGTGCAATCGCTAGTGTGATTACGGCTTTACGAGTATTTGATGATTGCCGGGCCGAAGGAATGATCTTCCCGATTAGCTCTCTCGATTAACACCTCGTACGCGTATCGTGATAACGATTACTCATTAAAACAAGTATCTTGTGAGATTTATTTACTCGATTTAAAAACAAAAGCGACAGAGGTTTTTTTTCTTATCGTAATTTTTATACGGGTGACAAATAGCTTCGACAATGCAAATTCGGACGTCTCGAAAACTTTAAAATTTCAACAATTTGCTTCTTATTTTGCAAAGTAGTGTATGAATCATCTGAACAGATAACGAAAGATATAACGAGATATATAATGAAACTTTGTTAATGATATACATTTTATAGGTTTGCTTTTACAAAGTGTATTATTATATGATATTAATTTGAATCTCGATTGAAAATTTTTGGACGGATAATTTTGGTTAACATGAGTTTATTCATTATATCATATCTCAACGTATCAAAGTAAAGACACCAATCTCGAATTTTTCGGTCATTAACGGAACGTCGGGGATACAAAACGAATCGATTTTGAGTGGAATGGCATCGCGTTTGATTAATTACTCGTATAATTAGTCCAATGTATATTTTAATATTGACAATCGTGTAGAGAGATTCGTTTGTACGCTAATAATTTGTAAATATGCACATTTCGCAAGTGAGTGTTATCTGTGAATGTCGCAAAGGAGCAACGACAAGTTCAAGGCATTGGGTAACGATGGAGCAACCAAGAGCAAAGTAATTTATCATTTATACATATTACTTATTACGCGTAAAATAAATTATATATATTTACTTGAATAATGTGTAAAAATTGAAAAAAAGCTTTTATTTATAAAATTTTGTACAAGTTTATATATCTAAAAAAAAGTGAAACATTTTTTTAAGTCATTTTATTAAACATTTACTCCAAGTGCAAATAAGATTTTAGTATTATATAATATTTATTAATATTATAATATATATTTTTTAAATTATTAGTTATTGTGGACGCTAATTGTATAATTTGGATTTTGCATTTGTAAAAAAACATATCTTTAAAATTATATTTATACAATATATAGCTTTCCAGGATTAAATATTGTATATACATATAAATTAATGCTAAATAAAACATTTTTTACGTGTTATGAGCTGAAATAAGAAATAGAAAGCTACACGAGAAACCTTTTAATAAAATAATACAACCAAATTAATACATGTAATAAAAATGCATTAATGATAAGTATTTATTTTATACAGATTTAATTTCAATTTAATTTTTTATGATACCTACATATATCCATATTTATTAATAATATTATCATATATTCTGTATACATATTACATAACTTTAGTAATTATTTCATTGTAAAACAGTAGAATTTTTTGCATAAAATATCATCTAATATTTACGCACACACGCATAGTCTATATTAATTAATATATTATTAAATAAAGGAGAAAATTATATTAAAAAATAAATGGTGTTTAAAAAAACGATCAGTTATTTACATAAATCGCTAATGTTGCGTAGGAAAAAAAGTATTGCAAATTAAATTTCGAGAAGAATTAAATGATAAGATTACGCATTTGTAAAAAAAAGGTAATGCATATACTGAGAGAGATTTGTTCCATTGTCTTGTTACATTTTTCTGTAGTAGAAATAGCATGTGTAACCGGTGGTGTTGCAGAGGAATTTCGCGTGCGATTGGTAACATGTATTGTTGGCTTCGTTCCCGCGTAACAAAACGCAGATACGCTCTGGTACGAACTTCTGTGCACTCTCGCAACGTGAGATCATTCATCTAACTGACTGAATGAAAAATGTATAGTTTGCGGTGCACCGCGCGTGAGTCTATAGAGACCGCGAATGAAAAGTCTACGCTTAAAGTGCCAATAACTGCATCCCTATATGTATATGCATCCGTCTACGCTTATCGAACGTTAAAATAACCACCTGTCCGCCGACGATGTAGCTTCACAAAGTAAGTAGTTCGTTCCGATTCGTGAATTGAAACGTCAAGCACCGAAGTATCGATACTTCAATAATAATATAATATAATTGCGAATAAGAATAAACATAACAGGTCGGTAACATTTAATATATTCTCGTGCTTAATTATTTTAAATCAAAATATAACTTTTATCTTTTTTTATGTTTTCTTTCATACAGTTCATAAAAAGATTAACCATCGATTGTGTCGATTAATAAGCCTAAGATAGCGTTTTCTTATTTCAAAAGTGATCAAAAAATTAAATTTTCTAGAAAAACAAAAACAATTTTTTTTACTTAAAAAATTATTTTATAACTAATCCAATAATACCAGCAAAAGAATATATTCTTAACGTGATTAAACATCATTTTTATCATTTTTGTTTCACAGCCCTTAAAAAAACCTTTTTGAGTTGTGACAATTTTGACGATTTTTTTGAGCGGATAAATTGGGTGGCCACCGCACTACAGGTTTAGTTTTCTATTGTCCACTTCAGATATGGTTAACCAAGTATAGTTTTTTTTAAAGACCTTGTTTTGGAAAAAAAAAAAAAAAAGTATCGCCCAGAAATTTTGAAGTTTATTACCTTTAAATAAATTCCATGCAAAAACTATAATATACTTGTAAAAAATGTAATTATATAATTGAACAAATTTTTAGGACGTTTTAAACATCTCATTCATCAATTTAAGTAGTATCTTTAAATCGCATATAATTAAAAGTTACTTAAGTCCCTGTTTTTAATAGTTGCAATAATTTTTACGATTTTTGATAAGGTTACATTTGAAATGGAAGTGTTTAATTTTAAGATATTAAAAAAATGTTTTAATTAAATTCTATTTTCCAGTATAAATTAGTTTACTTTTGATAATTGATAGGGAATGGGATTCTCACTAATAACTCGAAAATCGCATTTTTCTTTGAGTTGATTATTTTTAATGTAAGCGATATAATCGGTAGCCCATCCTGGATAACAATAAATTTACGCACGAATACTCTTTCGTGCACTCACGTCCGTTCACTTTCCTCTCATCGCCATTCACTCGTAAAAATCTCTCGACGCCTTTCTGAATGCCGTGTTCTTTCTTGCTCTGAGCAAGACATCCCTCTCTCGCGCGACCCCCCCTCCTCCATCATTTCGTGAGCCGAACAGCGCGTGATTTAAGCGGGCGTAAAAACGGCCGTTAAAAAACAAGAAAGCTCCTTAACTCGCACTTTGATTGGCCAACTCAGTTTATTAAAACGTCTCGCGCGACACCGGCCGCTGTCTTTCTTCTCTTTCTTTACTTTTTCTATGTCTTCTCATTTTCGCGACGTTAACTTCCCGTATATCCGCTCCGAGAGGCCGTATTATTTACTTGCTCTCTTTCCGCGTCGACCTGCCCTTTTCTTCGTTGAGTTTTACTGCTCCTTTGGAGCGGACAGCCCTAGCGATACCATATTCGACCCTTTCGTTAATGACACTTCTCAACTCGAGACTGCGGACGCGAATTTATCTTTGTGAGCTCGTTAACGGCCGTATTAAGCCCATCACGAGTAACCGAAACAATGTGGCAAAAGTGACTTGGTGAATAGATTTGATTAATCTTGAGTAATGTATAAATAAGAAAATCTATTTGATATATGATAATATCAAAACATACAAAAATTAGAAAACAATATACTAAAAAGTGTTTGTGATTATATAATAATTACACGGTAAAATAATTAAAGAATTCCAGAAATAAATACAATAATTGTTATTAATAAAATATATATATAGTTATAGATGATAATAATTATAAATATAATTAATATAATTTTGATAATAATTAAAGAATAAAAAACTATTTCGACGCGTAATTTAAATGATTACATATTTATGTAGTATATAGTAAATTCACATTGAATTAGCTGCTAATTATAATTATTTGATCAAGCAATTATAGTCTCTTTTCTCTCAGTGTATGGTACATAAAATATCAAAAGAGAATAATAGAAACCCAATCCCCTTGAGTTAAATAATCTTTCGTTTTTTGTGTGTCAAAATATAAATCTATTTCTATATGATTGAATTGCTTAGTTTTAAAGTAGAGAACGTTCACACATATTAACATATGCACTTAATAAATAATAAAATAAATGTGAGTTACATATCATCTTTAATACACACAACGACTTTCCGGTCCTAAACACATTACTAATTATTTATATTCCGGGTTTATTTTTATCATTTTAACAAATATGTATATAAAAAGTATTAAGTAATTCTTACATATACTTTAATATTGTTAGAAAATACTTATAAGATTATGTATTTTAAAAATTTATATATAAATAGGTTATATCAATTTATTTTTTATAAATGTGTTATTTCATGCTCTTAATTTTTTGAAGAAAGAAATGTGTACAATCTGGCCAATCGTATGTATTAAGGATTACATTTCTTGAATTAAATTGTTTAACTCTATTGTTTTAATTAAATTAACGATATATGAAGTAGGAGTAATGGCAACAGAATTAATTAAAAATAACTCAAATTAGATACAATTTGACATTACAAATTTAACAATATAATATCAAATGATAAAATGTATTTTAAAAAAATACGTAAAATTAAAAAATAAGCTTTGTAAATGCAAATTTATAATATAATAATATTTATTATTACGATTTATTTTATATATCTATTATTACGATTAATGACGAAAATTATTTTATTTATTTAGGTTACCGTAATTTCTTTAACGTTCTCAGGATTTAAGTTTAATCGGAATTATCATATCTCGCCGTAAATATCTCTCAAGAACACGCGACATTTCAACTTATACTTAATTCTCGTTTACAATTCATATAGCATAAGATTTAATCTTTCGGTATGTCGCATAGAATTGATAATTATTCGTCAAATTCCGCAATTATACATTTTGTAGTTACATCCGCGTTATTATTTTTTTTTTTTAGCTTAATGAGAATAATCTGATGGTTATCTTGACCGCGTAATCGCGTAAACGAAAATTACGTTTCACAGAAAATATTCTTACTCTCGCATCTCCCCTCTGCCTCCCTCCCTCTCTCTCTCTCTCTCTGTGCCTTCCCTCTCCATCATGTCTCTCTTCTGTAATATTAATTAATAAGGCAACTTCCGTCGGACGAGATACTTGCTGCTAATTAAGAAATACCTACCCGCGCGCTCTTTTCCAGTGCCGAGGCGAGGAGGTGGAAAAATAAGAGGTAGAAATTCCACGCTGCTCTGGCACCCTTGAAACGAGGTAAACTTAATCCTCAGCCAAGTTAAACCAACTGCTAAGCTTTTCATTATGCCGAGAGCGAACGAAGGGAGGAAGGGATGTGCGGAACTCGGTTGTGGGGCACCGCTTTTCGTTAATTCCGGAAAACTCGCGGTTCTATCGCGTTTTTGCAATCGGGAAATGCAACTTTACACGCGCGTCTCTCAAGAAATTAATGTTCTTATCGTAACAGAATTCTCATTTGTGAGTAATTCTAAAAATTATCTGAAGAAATTGCGACAATGGATCAAATAAATGAGAAAATAAAGTATATAAAAATACCCTTTGTGAAGCCCCCGAAGATAATTAATGGAACGTAAAAACAATAATGACAATAGAGTCAATATTAATAACAAACATGTGATGAAATGAAAGAAAGTGTAAATATAATCGATTAGATCAATTCTCATGGAAATCGAGACACATCGCCGTTTCGTTTCCACGTGATATTTCCCGCGAGCGAGATTACGAGCGCGCTTAGGGTTACTCGCCTAAGGACTGGCATAATTCCGTACGGCGGAACAGTTCCTAGGAAGCTTGATGTGTCCCAAGAGTGCCCTCGCCGAGTGTTTTTCCGTGATGAGGGCGAAGGATCGGCGATGTCGGGAAAAGTGGCGGTGAAGGTTCGAATTCGCGCACGACGACCGCGGAAGGCGACGAAAAGTTTTACGAGCGCGCCAGGCGGCACCGGCGGCTGGTTTGAATTGCATCAATTAAAAAAAGCCGTTCCGCAAAAATTCCATAACGCCGCGTCGCGTCGCGTCGCGTCGCGTCAGGGGGTTGGTGAAGAGCGGGTGGGAATGAGGGACGCTCGCCGCGTCAAATGTCCGAGCTTTCGTCGCTTTTCCGCGTTTCCGCGCCGCGGTAAAGCCCTTTTATTCGTTCGCGCCCCGTTCTGTCGCGCGACCGATAACGACCAAGCCTGCCACGACTTAGGCATCAGTCGTAATTAATCCGCACATTTTCCGGCCATTATTAATTGACGCGGGGCCCGTTAAATAAATTTTACCGCAAAAATGCCAAATAAATTTTACTCCGCGAGCAGCAGTGAAATTTTATATGTGAACGTAAAAAACGTTACGTGTGCGTGCATAAGGAAACACATCGACGATAAATCGATCGAACAGCTCGTGACGGGATGTATATTCGAGGAATTTATTAGTAGATTTCAGTAAGAATTCCTGTCGCTTTTGTGCAGTTGCCAGGCGGAAAAAGGGACTCAGGTGTGACGGTCGTTCGTGCGTCTCTCAGTCGATACTTATTGTTCTGTCGGCTATATAGAAAGGCGAATAAAACGTAACAACGATACACGCGCGCGCAAGTATGCATACGTAAGCGGAAGTCAAAGCATCCGAACTATCTTTTCATTTTGCTTTGTTCCGTGCGGGGCGAGATATATATACATATGAAAATATGTGAAAAGGGTCGTTCATCTTGCGGGAGGGTGGATGAGGACGAGAGGAAAATGTCGTCAGTCGGACAAACAATTTCCCTGCGATTGTCGTCATGCGCTTGCAACGGAAAGGGATGGATTTAAAAAGGAAACTAGGAGATATTCAACGGAATCTTGTCTAGATGCAATTTCTACGATTTTGAGATAAGCAACAACGTCAATATTATATGCATGGTTATTGGTTACTATATGTTGAAACTGAAGAGAGTTAAAGGGGCTATCGTCTACAATTAAATATTGAAGGCTCTTCAAACCAATTCTTTAAGTTAAATAACATTTTACTGATTACAGCTTGTGTTTATAGCCCAAAATTTTGATTTTGTTACACTAAAAAAAAGATCGAAAACTAATATTAAAACATATTTTTTATCCACATAATTCGTTGATAATTATTTAAATTTAGTTTATTTTTGTATATTTTAACCGAGGCTTACACGTTTTTACTTATTTAATTAAATAACATTTTGTTATTTTTAACTTCCATTATTAAGAAAATGGCAACATTTAATCAACCTATTTCTCTGGTTGAATTGCTTCATTTAATAATTTCAAAGCAAACAGCATTCTTGTTAACGTATGCAGTTGTTAGTCAATAATAAATTATAATAAATTTGAGTCGAAGGGCTTCGTACTAATTATATAGGAAATTAGGTGCTAGTAGAGTTTCCACATATAAAACAGCTTGTAATGTAATAAATAAAAAAAGTCATAGATACAAGGCTCATGCCTGTTTCCACCAATGCAGATTAACTTTTATCTCAGTTTAACTTACTGTTTATCTTTTTTAGAATTAGAAAAAGATGAAGAGCAAATTGAACCGAGATTAAAGTTAATCTGCATTGGTGGAAATGGGCATCAATAATGAAGTTGTTGAGCTATGATGTTTCAAAGATTCTTTGCAAGCACAATTTTTATCCTTCTAATTTACTATACAACTGAAAAACTATCCATTATAATTAAACTTTCTCTGACATCTTTTATCCATATTAATATATAAGCTACTATATGTGAAAATTAATTTCAGACTAATTTTTCGTACAGTTAATATGAAATCCTTTAATACAACACTTCTTGAGTTAATTCTCTTGCTTTAGTTAAATTTTGACATAATTTGATACTATAAATTTAACAATGTTTATTACATCGTAACTCTTTTTTCGTTGCAGTGATATTCGAAATATTCCAATTTTACTTGATGAAAACAGAATTTGAATTTTAAGTTTAATTCAAACATCAAACACTGAGAGAAATGTTTGATATGAATAACCATTTAGTTTGTTGATATGTAACTTATAAACTTTCTTATTTTTTAATTTAAAAAAATTTTATTATAAATAAAATTTGATTAAAATAATAGGATATTATTTATAATTACCAAATTTTGAATTACAACAAAGAAGCTAGATATAATTTTTCAGAATAAAACACCAAAAGCCTCGAAACTCATCACTATAATTTTCATGTGAAAAACGCGAAGAAGTGCGAATGTTGAGTTAGAAAAAGGAACTGTCTTAGCGGTTGATGCCGTTTTCATAAAAAGTATAATTTGATTAGCTCGCGAGTCATTGCTCGCAAGGCTGAAGTAATCTCGACGGAACTAGGCGAACAAATACCACTTAATTGCTTTATGGTCTTTCGTGTAAGAGAAAGAATCTCAACCGCGTCGCGAAAAGCGCTCGGGGGAAGTTCAAAGGCTTCGTCGCGAGAAAGGCGGGGAAGCCTTTGAAAAATCACGAGACGAAGAACTTTACTTGTTCTCATTCCTTCCTTGCTAAGAAACGAACACTTTTTCAATCATGCGACTCGTAACATATTCGTAAATACATTATTTAACCGGCGTTGAAGAAAGAAAGGAAAAATAAGAGGAAAAGGCGAATTTATTATATCACGGAAAGGAAACACTATTATACACAACAATGGAACTTTTAATGGCTTATTTTATATGTCTAACAATAAGATCAATTTGATAAGAGAGAATTTGGAACAAATTGGCTACATATTGACCTAATTTATTTTTTACAAATAGGGTGCTATCGATAATCGAGTAAAATTTCATAAAAATTAGACGATATTATTACAGAGGTTATTGCTCCAGAGATTATACTTCAAAATAACACAATTAAAAAAATTAAATTTCTCAGAGAAAAGAGGAAAAGCTATTTTTCAACTTGACAGAAAATTATTGACTAATGAAATAATATTAGCAAAAAGAATATATTTTTAACACGATTAAATGTAAATTTTCTCCCGTTTCATAACCCTTAAAGAAATCATTCTTTTTGACGATTTTCATCGATTTTGACAATTCTTTAAAGCACTCTTGTTGAATTGTAACAATTTTTTTTATGAAATGAAGTTAGTTCATTTTTTATAATTAATAGATAGTGTTTACCTAACTTATTTATAATAACAACTAAAAAAATACGTTTTTTTAAATTTTGTTACTTTTAAAGTAAGGGAGGAAATATGTTAAAATAATCAAGCGTTATAAGATACAGTAGCGAAAAAAAGAGAAAAAAAAGTTAGTTTTTCTTCAGAAATATTTAGTAGAGTATAAAAAAAGGTGGAATCTTTGGAAAATAATTCAGTATAATGCAAGTGATATCAGAGTGAAAATTCATCTGAACGATGTGACAAAGATTAACTTCAGCACTGTTCCTTTATTCAACTTGCAATCGAGCCTGATAATAGTCAATCTTTCACGCAAATTAGCTTGAAAACTTAAAGTTGAAGTCCACGTGGTAGTAAGAATAGTTATCTACGTAAATTTAATTTGCTAATCGAATTACGGACTTAATTCCAGGATTCTTCACATCCGGACTTGCATGCGAGTCGTCTTAAGAGTTCGCATAATAAATAGCGATAGTATATCATTCGTATGTTGCGTAGCTCAAAATAATACCGTTAAATTCATAATGTTGAATCAATTTATTTCCAATCATTTTTATAAGTCAACACTAGATACTCTTTTACTCAATATACTGTTAATTTAACTAAAACAATAAAGTCTAAGAATTTAACTTAAAAAAATGTATGCCAATTATTTGTTGGTCTTAAAATATAGTTTACCCCTAAGCTGTAATATCGTAAATTAAATAGATCAGCAATTTAATATTATTGCTATAAAGAAGCATCTTAGAAAGTTGTTAATAATTTTATGCTAATAAGCATCTCAAGGGATTACATAGGTTACCATTGCATCTACAGTGAATACTTAACATTTATTTCTATCAATACAGATTAATTTTAATCTCTGTTTGACTTACAATTTACTTTTCTTCAGTTCTAAAAATTAAGAGTAAATTAAACTGAGATTAAAATTAACCTGTATGATACATTGGTAGAAGTAAATTCATAAACGCGAGATATCCGACTGGAAAATTTCCACAATGTTGTTATTCAGACTTTGTCAATTCAGAGGATTTATCGGATCACCCCATCACTCATTACGTGACATTAGACAGACTCGAGGCTATTCGACAACGACTTCTCTCTCGGAGAGACCCGTGCAAGGAGAAAAGGGGATGGGAGAGAGGGCGATTCTTCCGCGGGAGTTCTTGAATGAATCGAGCAATCTTGAGGTCCTTTGTTTTCGAGAACTGCTACTTGTAAATATAATTACCCCGCCGTACCGCTTTCTCTTTGGTCCACCACCCACCTCGCCCAACGCCGCCGTTCCTCCCTTTCACCCCTACTCCATTGCTGTGTCTAATTTGATTCCGCGGTTGTTTTCACCCTCCCTCCCCTCCAACCCTCCCGGATCTCTCTCTTCCCGCTTCTAACCACTAGAATACTTCCTCTCCGCCCCGACGTTCCGTTCTGTTCTGGGCGCTTCGCCCACGCATTGTCTCTTGTCTCTTCATTCAAATTACCCTCGGCTTTCCCATTCTCACGCCGGCACAACTCGCTGCCGTAGCCCCTTTCCACCCTCCTTCCCTCGCACCGCCGTTCCGGACCTCCTATCCCTATTCCTCGCGTACCAGTCTCGCAGTTTTCACCCTTATTGTTGCGGTTTTATTGAATCCGTTGCGCATTGTCCGCGCGCGAGCGAGAGACGTGCGGCTGTTGTTCAAAGAAAATTGGCGCGCGGTTCGAAAACGCACCCCCCCGTGCTATCCTCATCCTCCCACCTCTTCTGTTCATCTTTCAGCTAGTCGCACGATCCACCCGCGAGATCGGGTTTCACGGCTCCGTAAATACGGAAAAAGGATCAACGACGTTATGTCGTAACATCATTGTACATCTTTGTGCCGTTATGCATGGAATCGTATATATAGGTATGTGTAACGTTTATGTAAGTTCGCATCACCTGCGGCAAATGTCTCTGATGGATTTTTTAGAAATAGTAAAATTTAAGCAACTTTCTAATTAATTTTCCAAAATGTAAATTGCGAATATAAAATAAAACATAAAATGAAACGGCATCGCGCGTTTACGCAACCAATTAATGTGATATTTTATACGAATTTTAAAATATAATTTGATCATTTGCTATAACAATGATACCACTCAGAAAATAAAGTTTTCTAAAAATTAAGTTAAAATTTAAATAATAAAATATTTTAAATCATTAAAATTTTGTAATAATTTTAAAATGTTATTTTGGTAATTAATTATAAAGGAATAAAAGTGTGTTCTTTTAAAATATATTATTTCATTTCTCTTCATATTTCCATTCTTTTTTCACAAGAAGAAATGATAATTTTTTAGCTGTATTATTGTTGTAGCAACAGAGAATGATATAAATTTCAGAGAAGCAATTATCTATCACAATTATTTTCTATGAAATTAACTAAGGAATGGTATTTTATGCATTATACATCGAACGACACTTGATCAAAGATTCTTTTATTACAAAGAACACATTGTTTTGCGATTTAATGAAAACTCTTTACAAAAGAGTAGGACAAAATGTGTCGCGAGCCGTATTTGAATCTCCGGCGCTCGCCGAGAATCCATAAGTTCGTTTCGGAGCAGCGGGGGATGGAAAAAAAGGGCGCTTAATAGCCGTCAGCCTCGTGGCTGTTGACTCGTGTAATGAAAATCAAGAGTAATCGAGAGGGCGATGGCTTTTGTCGGGGACGCATGAATTTCAACGGACAACCATTAATTATTCGAAATTAAATATCCTTCGCCAGCTTTAATTAAAATGTTTACGATATCGTTCAGTCGGCTTATCGACGACATTTCGCACTGTTGATATATTAAAAACAAGCGAAATCATTCGTCACAAGAGCTTCGATATTTTTCACTCGCATACTCGATCTGCACGGACCGTAAAAAAAATATTGTTTTGCCATAAAAAATATTTTGATCAACTGTACACGAAAAGAACGATTTTGCTGAAATATCTGAAAATTTAGCTAGATATAGATCAGAAAATAATTTGGTTGAACTGTCAAAATAGTTGTGTTAGACATCATAAAGAAGCAGTGGTAACCCCAATCCCTCGAGTTAAATAATATTTTATTATTTTTAACTTTCAAATGTGTTAAAATATAAATCAATCTATTTTTGTGATTTTTTCAAAGTAAATCTATATTAATATATGCATTTAGTGAATAACCTTTACACTAAAAACAATTAAATTTTAATAAATATTTATTTGAATAGTTCTAAGTAAATATGTACTAAATGTAAACATATACTTATTTAATACAAAATTTAATTTAAAACTATAATTTTTTTATCGAGTAAATATTTATTTACTGTAAGTAAATGTTTACTTATGTTAGTATTATTCATAGAAGTATATATTAAGATTTAATAAATATTTTTCAGAGTAAATTTAAATCTAATGTAATTTATTTATTAGTTAAATTTTTTTGTTTAACCCCATTGTTTTAGTTAAATTAACGCCTATTGAGAAGCAATGATGACCTATAGAAATGATAAAAAATAAGTCAAATTGAATATAATTTGACATAAATTTCACCGTGTGTATAGGAAATTCCAGTATAATAAGTAATGCTGAAAAAATTTTGATATTCTAGCAAACAGTGCCAGAATCCTATATTTTATTTTAATAATTCAATAAATATATTTTTAGGTATATTATATCTTTTTTTCTTCATATTTCCATTTTTTTCGCAAGCAAAAATGATATTTTTTTAGTTGTACCATTGTTGCAGCAAAAGAACGATATAAATTTTAGAAAAGCAAATTGCATTATTTCGCAATTATTTTCTATGAAATTAACTAAGGAACGGTATTTTATGCATTATACTCGAACGACGCACTTGATCAAAGATCTGTATCTAGCTAAATTTTTAGATATTTCAGTAAAAGCGTTCTTTCCACCTATATAATATCGAAATTCGGGACAGCATTTTGTCGTGCCTGTCGAACTTCCACCAATTTCCTTCTAAAATCAGTTAATGCAATTATATCCGCAGTCTCGAGTAATATTTCCGTAATTAAAATTCCGTCCATTCCCGAAAAGAAAAAACGAGAGAGAGAATCAGTCCTTCAACCTGCACCACCACTGACTCTTGCGAGCAAACGATTCTTGTTTGTCTTGCAAACAAAGGGTTTCTCGCGAGAGGGTCGGGAAAACGTCGCGGGGAGGATGACGACGGTCGGAGATGGAGGGAGAAGGTGGCGCGGTGGAAAACAGGGGCGGAATTATTACATCTTTTGTCCGAAGGCTCGAATCGCCCCGTTTGTGGAATTGCGCGATCGCGATTCACCAGCCCACGATTGCGGACGCCAAATGCCGCGCGCGGGCGGGTCGCCGAGGCTTTTGTTAGTTTTGACTAATTTCCACCGCCGTGGGTAATCTGCTTCAATTCGGGCTCTCGCGCGCGATTCACCATTATTCTGCGATAAAACTGGATATTTCACGTTTCTTATGGACGGAAACCTTCATATTTGTTACATTATATCTTCTAAGCTATTATAAAACGATCTTATTTGTGTATTAAATACTGCAGCAAGTGTGAACAAAATTTTCTCCATTGTCAGAGAAAAGATACTAAAGAACATTTCTGGTTGAAAATAGATGAATTAAAGTTTTTTGGTTTTTATTATAATTTTAGAGTTTATTAAGATAACTGGAATCTTGATTGATATACAATATCTCTAGTATAATCTACAAGTATTTTTATTGTTATCAAAATAAAATTATATCGATCAGAGAGAGAATTCTAGTTATCTCAATTAAAATTCTAATAGATTTAAAAACAAACATTCTGATTCGTTCATTTTCCATCAGAATTTAATCCAATCCATTTAATCCAATTAGACCATTTTTCTCAATGTATTGATGCATTAAACGACTTTACTAAAATATCTAAAATTTGGGTAGGTACAAATCTTGAAATAATTTTGTTATTAAAATAATTATTATTTTTAACAATTAAAATAATTATGTAAGAAACTCAAGCATGACAAACAATACTGCAAAATATATTTTACATATTTTGCATATTAAATATATTTTATCGCAATTATAAAATAGTTTATCCAACTATGTACATTAATTCTACATATATATAGAACTTGTATAATTGATGTAATTGCCATTACCTTTTTTCTCTGCGTGTACCGCTTTTATGTATCCACATCCTTTTATGTCATTTATTTGAGTTACCCTCACAATAATAAAATATCTTCTATATTAAAAGATATACTTTACTTTTCTATAGATAGATTACGTGTTAAATATTATATTTTTAAATAGGATAGAAGTTGCAAGCTTCGCGATTTATTATTAGGCTAACGTTTCACCATTAGACAATTAAACGAGAGACTGCTGTGGTGTAGCAGACTTTAAAATTTAATACCTATTTGACGCTTGCTGCTCCGTCGCCGATCTACCCCTTCAGGCGAGTTTAATTCTTGTAGGTCCCATCGGTGACTTTATCGCGAGAAATTGCCACGCTCCGGAAACCGTCGTTACAGCATCGTTACCGTAAGAACTTACTGCGGGCATTGTTACGGCTAATGGTACCGAACTTGGTTAACTTTCAGTTTTACCGCCGATTCGGATTAAGAATTTATGATAACGACTGGTTCTCGGTCTATTATCCACCGCGAAGGGGCGAGTGAGACGTTTTCCAGTGTCGCGCTTTAATTACGATACTCGCACTTATTTTTCTGCCTACGAAGGCATTACGTTGAGTTAGGGAATGTTCATCGTTATGCCATGTAAGCACTTTCGTCTTGGAATTGATACAGATGACAAGACAAGTCGTCGCGTATCTATTACTATATAGGGCGAAGTATTAAGGCTCTATCACATATCGAAGACATCAAATGAACTATTAGATCTGTGTTCATAATATTGGTTGTAAATTTAGCACTCCGTTTTCTATAATATTATTATATATATACTTTTAATTATATATTTAGGATTGTATATGTATATATTTAATACTATACCTTTAATTATATATTTTTTAATAGTCCCAAGCAGTACTACATCCAAAATCGGGAAAAACATCATTAAGATTTAGACCAGTATGCACAGTCAGTTCTTATTTAAGTCCGTCTTAAATATATACAGTCTTAACAAGTTACCGATCAATCACAGAGCGGTATTCATATTTAGGTATTCATATTCAGATCTTATATTTTATACTGTCTTAAGTACAGTTTTAAGACTACTGTCACAAATCAATTAAAAGGCTGTATTAGCACATTAAGATATTACCTTAAGATACTAATACGATTCTTTGATAGATTCGTGACATCTTGAGATTGTACTTAAGACAGTTTTAAATATAAGAATCAATTATGAATACTGATCTTAGATAAACATATCATAAAATGTCTTAGAGATGTCTTTAAACGATATTTAAGATATCTTATGTCCCCTTTGTAAACATGTGTGCTGTACTGCTGTCTGAGATATTAATCGACGGAACTCTAAAAAAAATACATTAAAGAACTCCTTCAAAATGAAGTTAGATCTCTCATCGAAACTCTCTAACTAAAGTGAGGTGCAACTTCAAATGCCCATATTAAAGACATTTTTGCAAAAATTAATAGATTAACAAACAATATTTTATGAAGCTTTAAATTCTCGAACTGCACTAACATATTTTTCTATACAGAAGTTTCGGAGCATTTTCACGTTTTTCTCCATTCCCTCTCACAATAGCGTGATACGGGTTTAAGAGCGTTGGATAGAACACCGTCGGTCACAGAAAAGATGCGAGTCTCGTGTGTCATCTAATCCGAGAGCCTCTCGCCGACAGGCAATTGCATTAACGAAGAAACATGGCGCGACAGGAGCGGACGCACGATCAGAGGCCAGAAGTTATAACTCCACTCGACTCTCTAGTTTTATCCCCCTCCCGCCCACCTTCGTCCGAAAGTACACCCGTGGCGTGGCAACTTCTTCGCAGTCGGCTAACTTCTGCTAATAATGGTGAGACATTAATTTCGTGCGATTGGGCCCGGCGGACGACCGCGACAAAGGCAACAAACGGGATAGCTTGGCGAGGAGGAGAAGAAGGAGACGGGGGAGTTGGATGAGATGATCCTCTCTCGTTTTCTCCTTGGTGGGTCTTTCCTCGCGTCAGTCCTCCCTCGTTCGAGCATTCGAATTCTCTCGGTAGAAAGAGGACAGAGGGAGGGAGGGAGAGAGAGATAGCGGGGTGTGTGTTTTAACCCTTCTTCTTTACGCCGTGGCCGTATAATCCTTCCCTCTCCTCCGAAGCAGAGCGGTCGGTATAATCGCGCCACACTGCTGTTCCCGTGGGAGCCGTTGCTCCCGACACGATTCTCCGAAGGACGAAAACGACGAAAAGTTTAATGAGTCCGCCTACCACGCGTTTTCGGCAGCTAAGATTGCGGCTGCCGACATTCTCTTACCTGATTCCGATTCGTAAGACACGTGAGATTCCCTTACAAAGACGCGCAGTTAATCAATATCGACGACACATAATTCAGGTAGAAGCTCCTCGCAAAGTCCTATTTTTTTTTTTTTATTTGTTTTTGGTTATTTGTTTTAATCACAAACGAGACAAAACTAAATCTCTACACGGAAAGAACGACTTCGTTGAAACATATAAAAATTTAGCTGCAAATCTGAAAATTATTTTGTTTTTGATCCATCAAAATACTCTTACTAATTTATTTCTAAATATTAATATTTAATAAAAAGGCAAGTCTCCAATAAATTCATTTGCGCTAATTATAAGACGACCTGAAAGATTAAAATGGATACTCTATATCAGGAAACTGCGTTTCTGTATGTCACCAAAGCGTATTATTAGTTTTGTGTCTTTCGCCTCGATCGATTAACGAGCGTCACATTGTCCGCACATTCCGCGAAGTTGAATTGATTGATTAGATCGAAGGATAATCATTAATCATCCGCGTTTGTCACTCGGTCATTGTTGCTGTACAATTATGTCGAATGCATCTTGCAGTCCATTGCGTAATATCGAAACTATGTACGGACAAAACGCTGCAAGATCAGTGCGCGCGAGGATCCGGCGACATTTCGCAGCGCAAACTCCACTAGACGCTAATTGGTCGTCTTAAATATGTAAGGCTCGTCTGCCCACCGGGTGCGGGTAACAATAAACCAACACTTAAGACATACTCCAAGACACAATGCTAAGTCGCACCCTTGGTGCTAACGATCTCATTTACGAGCTTTCCGTATCGAGCTCGTGAGTGGTCCAGCGTGCAATTTTTTTGTGCAAAATTTATCTGCAAAATTTACTGTATTTTTGTCATCTTATCCAACAAACGTGGATATCTGATAGATAGTTATACAATATAAATTATATAAATAATTATATAAATATTAAAATGTAATTATATTAAAATTGTACAAATAATTAAGATAAAAGGCTAGGAGTCAAGCAAGATGTTCATTGCTAATATTATAGAACAATAAATCATATTATTGTACATGATATTAAACATCTTGCTTGGTTCATAGTTTTTTATTCTTTTTGTATCTTTTTGTACATAAATTATATAATGTATTAATTTATATAATATATATAATTATTGATGTTTCACGTTACAACATTTTGAGAATTTGTAGAAAAAATAACTAATGTTAAAATATTCTGATGTTTCTTTTCTATTATCATTTCGATTTTCATTTCTGTCTAAACTAAGATTAGTTTCTTCATTACAGAATATAATATAATTTTACACACACCGTATGCATTTTTATTAAAAGTCATTATTTTATTTATATCACTCATCAGTTTCGATTCTAAGAGTTCCGAATCGTACATTTTCTTTTCAGGATGAACGATATATTATTTATAGAAGTCGCGGCTCCGGCACATCATAAAAGCTAACAATGATGGAAATATTAGTTCTTAAAGCCGCACGGGGTGTAGTTAACGACTCTCTTGAAGCAGCGGCTCGCGACATTGCGAGAAGTTGCCACTCCCTTGACGCTCGTCGAATTTCTTTACAAATTTTCCGCACATTATATCTCTTTTTCTCTCTTTCTCTCTATTTCTGTTTCTCCATCTATCTTTTTCTTACGCGCACACGATACGAACGGCAGTTATAACTTCCCATAACTTCTCTTCCCATTGTAGTATCGCACCGAGCTGATGGAGGAAAGGACTGCGCGCGAATGGACTTCGCTTTTCAAAGTTACGTCTTAATCATTTCGTTCACCCTCTTCTCCAATATTCTCAGTGTAAGAATATAAAAGAGAAAGACTTATTATAATAATAATCAACTTTTTTTTTATTTAGTATAATAAATCAAAAAATAGAATAATAATTAGAAAAGTAAAATTAGCGGATAGTTGATTTCGGTTATATTAAACGAATATTTGATTGAAGGTATTTCTCTAAAATTTTAAGAACTACTCTCTCTCTCTCTCTCTCTCTAAACTTAATTATTATTATGAGACTTTTTTAGAGAACAAAACTCTAATGCACATAATATTAGAATGTGCCAAATAAAATGTATAAAATATTCACAAATGTCTTTAACAGAATAGATATTTTGCAACAAAATACATAATTCTTTTTTCGATATTAACACACAGAAAAAATGTACTAATTTTAATAAATATATATTTGAATAGTTATCAACTAAATATTTATTTACAGTAAATAAATATTTACTTAATAAAAAAATTAAATCAAATTAAATCAAATTTTATACCAAACGCGCGCGCGCGAATATACCTTTATATTAATAAATATTTATATCAGTTGGTACTATTCAAATAAATAATTTATTAAAATTTAGTACATTTTTTCAATGTACCTACATGTAGGAAGAATTGCATGAGTAATTGAATAAATGCTGAAATATGAGCTTACCATGAATGATAAGGCAAGAAACTTGAACAATCACAGTAGTCATACAAAATGGCAATCGATATACTTTGATAAATATAACATCGTGTAAAGGAGACATAGAGAGAGAGAGAGAGAAAGAGAGACCTTTTTCGGAGAGCGTTCTTAAATTCGTTGTTTGCGAGCAACCGACCAATAATGCCGGAACATTATAAATTTAAGCGCTTTTAACGAAAGCTACGTTAGGTCACAACCGTTTCGCACGCAAGCTGTACTTCGCATGCCGCATTCCGGACGGCTTGCCACCCTTGTTTGACCTGGCCAAGTGGTGTTGCGCTCGAAGTCCGAATGCATAATTAATCGGGTTATCAATTAAAGGTATACCGGTGACTCATTACCACTCTGTACGATTATTCTTATTTATATCGACTTCTTATCTATATCAAAATGTACATTATCGACTCGTGACACTCTGGTACTATAATTCACAGGTAATTAAATTCAACTGATTCGAAGAGGGATTGAATTTAAATAGTTAACGATTTTCCCTATAGCCTCAATTTTTCACTTTAAATATCTTTAGATTCAGCTTCAAGTAAAAGTTTTATTAACGATCATTTGCGAGAATTTAATTGAAGAATAGATCTCATGTTACGTGTTCAAAAACTGCCTCAATGTTATTTTACCATTGAAACTTTATATATGCAAAAATTTCATTTCCAATTGTTTGTCACACAAAGGCTATTGATATTCCAATACAATCACCCCATTATTATTGATTTGATTCCTAATACCATTAAAATATTATACACGATACGGGACATTCTCTGTATAAAGTAATGTGATGCGTATTTATATTGCAGCAAAAATTATTCGATCCGCCTCTCTATCGGGCAATAATCCAAAATATATATACAATTCCGCGTAACCCAACAGTTTATATGTAAAGATTAAATTATTAATTGATCTGTTGTGTTTCCGTATGGCCTGTTATAACATTTGACGGGTAATAAAGAGTAATAATAATCGCGGTATTGCAAAACAAACAACAGATAATCCGAAATAAATCCGCAATCGACATTAATTCTGATTCTTCAAAAATAATCGTATTACTTTTCAATGATTTTAAAAATTTACAAGAATTATACACAGAAATCGAATTATCTAGAATAATTTCACGCAGCGCGTTCAGACGGAAGAAGAATGGACGTGTTTGATGAACACATTTCCGGCGATATTTTCTGTCAAATACTAAAATGATTTTCCTCCACCAACGTTTAATTAAATGCTATCTATATCTTTCTGAAAAGTTCCTAAAGTTCAATGTATTGCCACGGTGCAAAATTATTATTTTTTAATTTTATTAATTTATTAATTACTAATCTATAAGCGATGAAAGGTTTTCATTAAGCGATTATTATTTTTACGTCTCATTAAGCATGAGATTTCAATTTCAATTTAATAATGATAGCTTATTCACGTTGCGCGAAGCGTTCGCTTCGATAAATAGAAGCGAAAATATTTACCCCATTTTATTCATGACTGGTTATTTACGCGTGACTAATTGCCCATTTAGTTTGTTTGCTACGATTTGACGTCATCGTATTATAATAATCGCCCTTTGGTTGCAGGATATAAAATCACTTTGAATCTTTGAATTAAAAACAGAAATAGAGGAGAATATATATATCGAAAAGAGTAAAACATAAAAAAACATTTGTATACATCATAATTATAAATATTATAATATATCATCAATATATAGTGTCTATATCTATCTAATTACCAATATGATTAGTGTATTGTTATGTAATTAAAAACCGTAAAAATACGATCGGACAAATAAATGCTTTTCAATAGTTATTCGAAATATTCAAAGCATAGTAAAGAAAATCCTGAAAAAGATTTAATCGCGCATTAATTTAAGATCAATTTTATCAACGTAAAGAAATATATAAATTATTGTAAATTGTAAACTAAAGTTGAACTTTGAAGTTAATCTTATATTCAGTAGAACGGGTCTTCTACAAATATACTTGGTTTAATTTATTTTAAACTATTTTGATTCAATAAACTTTTCATCTTTGTCTAATTCAACACATTGAGAAAAAATATACTAAATTCTAATAAATAGATATTTGTTTGAACACAGTAACTAACTGAACATTTTTTTCTGTAAGAATTAGAAAAAAGTGAAGAGCAAGATAAACCGAAATAAAGAACTTACCTTTGATAGAAAATAAAAACGGGCATTAGAGACGACATGTTTTCCAGACTGATGCGCCCTCATGTATGTTCACATAACGTTGCGATTAATTACATACCGACCGAACGTAGAACAAAATCGATTATCCATCGAGGTGGATAACTGTGATTTACTGATGGTCAAATAACATACTACTATTACCATAGAAATGCAATTGGGACTGGACCCTATTATTCAAAAGTATAGCATATAAAAAAATATACGAAAATACTATACTGCGGTATACGTCAGATACATTATTATACAATATAAATTTTCTAGATTAGGCGCGCAATTGCGATACCATGAAATTTCAAATCGAGGAAATAAAGGAACCAAACACGTCGCAGCTATCGCACACACGCTTTCAGGAAAATGCTATTACAGTGTCGCCAGGTCTATTTAAAAGTTATCTCCAAATATTGTAAGTTTCAGAATATTTTAGACCTAATTTAGATATTTTTTGTATCTTTTTCCACAAAAATCCTCCTAAATGTTTTGTACCTCAAAAATTCTTTCACTGGAAAGAAAAACCTATAAATTTATAGGCATTCTCTCAATCTGGATGCGCTATATTATCGCTATTTATGTTATTTTATTGCCGTTGCACGTACAATTAGCATAATGCATGTACCATACACTTGAGACTTGTTCTTTTTAATATAATTTTTTGTTCATCTATTTCATTTTTTTTTCACATAGGAGAAAAAAGGAAAAAAGATTAACTATACACACACACACAAAGTTTAGCTAAAAAGACAGATCTTTGTTTTTAAAAAAAGAGAGAAAACAAATGAGTACAATTAAGTATAGATATTAAATAATTAGAATGTTTTTTTAATATCTAAATAAAATTTAAGAATTAATAAATAGAAGAAAATACCAAATTAATTTGAAGAATTTGTCTAATACATACAGTTGTTTCAAATATTGTAAATTTTATTCAAATATTAAAATAATACATATTATACTTGAAATAGCGGATTCTAATCATGCAAATTATTTTCAACGTAGAAATAAAATTCGAAGGATCAGAATAAAAATGAACAAATTATAATTTTGCATGAATTTATATCTACTAATATATGTAGTCTTCCTAAACTGCGCACCGAACAATTGTCGGTTTTGAAATGCAACTCTAATAAACTACCGTACTACTATCACGAATTAAATTGCTAATCAATTTAATTCGAAATTACATATAAGTAACTAAGATCCAAGCTAGACTGTTATAGGCTTCGTATTCGTATTAGTTATGTTCTTACATTGACAGTCTTTAGATTTAAATATTGAAAAAATGATATTTCATGCTTAGTTTTAATAAGATTCTTTAATAGAAATAATTATAATACATCTTTGTAATCAAGCTTTAAAAATTGTATTATAATTATTTATGATATTTATGATTTGTAAGATGTACACGGTTATACATCTTACAAATCATAAATATCAGCAGAAATATAGATAGCGATAAGCATTATCTCGCACGAGTTATCATAAAAAATATTTATTTATTTTTCGGCCTGTTAATCTATAGAAATCGAGTGGGCTATATGATTTTTTTAATTTTGAACTTAGAACTTATTAAATTAAATAAAAAAAAACTTATTATTAAAATAAAAATTGAAATTCTTAAGGTAAAAATTAAATTTATTGCTAGAAAATTGATCTTTTAATTTCTAAAACTAATCGTAAGATTAAATTTAGAATATATTATATTAATATTTTATTTTCTAAATTTACACAAGTATTTTGCAATTGATTATTAATTTTTTATATTACTCTTAGAGAGCTAAAATAATGTTATATTTAAAAAATCCCCTTTTATTAAAGTAAATGTACCAGTTAGTAAACATGAATCAATTGTTGGACAAAGTGATAAAACATTTCAAATATTAAGTTTTTAACATGTACAACTCTAAGTTATTTATAAAAATTTAGAAATGAATTTTTATTTAGAATCATACATTCATTATAAGCTTAATATTTGGAATAATTTATCACTATTTTCAACAATTTATTCATATTCACTAACTAGTATATTTACCTTATTGTCAGTATATAAATGTGTGGTAGTATTACCGTTAGCATATGAAAAATGGGAAAAGTAAATTAAACATATACACGTATAACGTATTTAAAGTGAATTTTATTAATTCATTCATTGTTTATCTCTCTAACAAAAAAAGCGAAGAATTTGAGTCGCATCTCTAATTTTCACTAAGCATAAAATTTTACATTGATAATAATGTAATAATTTTACATTGATAGTAATATATTTCGAATATTGCGCACATGTTGGATTTATTCAAGCGCATTAAGGATTTATTATCACCTCCAACATGGATTATCCTTGACATGATTATTAGTTAACAGGTGCAAGACTTGCACGTACACTTTCCACCTTGTGTCTTGCAGCCACATTGATCTATAACAAAAATATTATTTACTATCACAAAAGCAAGATTTAAATTTTGTCTATAAAAAAGATTAAAACACACACATCCGTTTATATAAAATTTAATAAATAAGCCACTTTAAATAACTCTTTGAAAAATTTACTACTCTTCTTCTCTCTCTCTCTCTCACTTTTGCAAATAAAAATTTTTAATATTACTTTTTACTACAATGAATTTTAATGAAAAATAAAAAAATGTAAAAGTAAAGACGAAAGAAAATACGAGACATACGTGAGCGAAAGAACAAAAAAGGAATGCATATAATGTTCCGGGAAACCATGACTCATTACGTATAATAATCGAAATGACCGTATAGCATAGAAGCTTCGAATAACATATCACGTGCAATTGCGCCATACAACGAAATTGCGCCTCAAGTCTCGCAAAATTGCAATGTACGGTGTTAAGGGATATTATTGGCGTCGGCGGTGACCGTTATTAACCGGTCATTGTCCGGGATGGAAAATAAAAAATAGAGTACAGTTACTAGGTGGCGCACGTTCTCGTTCGTCAATTCTGCTTGGAAAAAGACATTCCGATACAGCATTGTGAAAACGAGTTCGACAGCTCGTAAATGGTCGTAATTAAAAATAATAACTCGTTAGAGGAATACGACGAGCAAACAGCGAATTGCGCAATTAGAAAAGCAAGTGCACAACAAGTGTACTATTAAAATATCTATTATAAATATTACCTTTGCATCCGGAATCGCAGCACGAGCAATTGTCACCGCACTTACAATCCTGGCATTTGTCTGTAATACATTTTAAATATTATTTTAAATATTTTAGAAATTTTTCAAGAGATTCGATTTTATATAACAGAAAAACTCTTGTTTTTTTTTTTATCAAAGCGGACATCGATACTTAATAATATATTTATATGCGAATTTACAAATACATTTTTCATTTTTTTTCTTTAAACTACGCATCGATTCGGTTTGTCAGATTTAAAACACAATATTACAAATTAGAAATAACTAAAAAAATTACATCTGTCGTCAATTTAATAATGATGCTAATTTTAAACATCTTAAAACACAGCAAAAAAACTCAGGAAATAGAATTCGTTTTCCTATTTAATTTATTCTGATCAGTCTAATTAAAAAAAAATATTTTAGAAATTTCCACCTATAATTGTTAAATGTTTAGAATATATTAAATATATTTATAGAGTACATCAAAGTGTGTATACCTTTATACATTTATAAATATATTATAATTTAAAGATATCTACATATTAGATATATATATTAGAAAGACTACAATTCTAGACATATATATATTTTTAAGAATCCACATTATTTAAGAATCGTGTATAACATACAACAATTATTTTCAACAAGATATTTCAATAATTCAATAACTAATCAACTGCCCTTTGACCATGCACTGCCGAATCAATGATAATTATAAATTAATCGCGCGACGCCTTCTTAAGAAAGGTCTGCTTTCTGCTACATTTTTCACTGTGCCCCAATAATTCCTTTAAAGAGCAACAGCAATAATTGAGGAAACTTCATGTCAAATTCTCTATTAATGTTCATTAAACATTTTTATGAGTATACTTACCCTTGCATTTCTCACATGGTCCCGGCATTTTGGTCGGCTTTGGCTTGTAGCTTTACAGTCGTGACTTGAACTTCCAGATAATACAGCGGAATGCTTACTCGCTGGTAGAACGTCGTGGCTTCGAATTTATCGATCGTTCCCCACCAGATCCGGGGGCTTGGTTCCGAGCGGCTTGACAAGCGCAACGCGCAACGCGTCGCGTGTGCAATGCAATCGTCAACATGCGTGCCATGCGCAATTTCTCAGGGCCGTGTGACTTCAGCGGCATGAGTTTTTCGAACAGGTTGCCGGCTAGGATGACGCAGAAAGAGGCATATCGTTATCTCTATTCTTCCCAATACTCTTCCCATTCCTGTAGATATTCAATTTGAATCAATGAACGTGTGTTTGTCTTAATTCTTAATACAATATTGAAAACAATCGTTTTTATTAAATACAAAATTGATAGTTATAAAATTCAAAATGATAGTATCATACAATGTAAATCAATTTATATAAGATTTACATATAAAAAATTGAAGAGATAATGAACCTAATAAATTTAATCAGCAGATTGAAGAATATATTGACTTCGGATATTTTAAATGTTATGTCTTATTGTCTCTAATAAATTTAATTTAACTTATAGTCATAAATTGAAAATTATTTTGTATGAATAAACCAGATATTTAATGCAAATGATTGCAGAAAATAACTTATCTACCTGCGATAGATCAATCATTTGACAAACGATATTTATAAATTTTTATGTATTTTTACGATGCTTGACCAGTATTTATTGTGTGTATCAGGAAGTAACACGTTATATAAGATCAAAAAAGTTTTCAAGTCCGACTTATCAAGGGCGCTCAAATCACGCCGACAATACATGTCCTCGTACAACGTATTCTCCTTCCTGATTATCTAATTAAAAATTTAATAAGATATTGGCACAAATCTCGAAGGTATTATTGATTCGAGATCGACGGCCCTGTCGACATTATCGGTAGAAATCCAATCACAAGAATTGCATGAAACGACGCAGTATCACTGCGCCTTATGCGCCATATCGAGAATGAAAGAGGAAGTGAGAACTTTCCACATTCTAAATTCCGAAAATCGCGCAGTTGATGAATTCTACACACACTTCGAGATATTTCTATCGAATTTTTTTTAGCTTCTTGTCATCTTTGTGCTATTTTTCACAGCAAATTTTACGTCTCTCGGAAAATCATTTTTGTCGAGATTCGTTCGTAGTAATTCAAATTAAAAAGTGTTCCGTGTTTTCTTCTCGTTCTTATTTTACATTCGAGGCCATTATTTCGTTTAGCGATGTATACAATATTAGTTGCTTTCCATTTACTCCGATTCTCAGATAATTCTCACTTGTGAGATATTTACCGCAAACTATTTCAAGAAACAGGTTTGAATTTGAAAGAGATTTATCTTTCTAATATTAACATTACAGGAAGAAAAAAATTAACTTGTAAAATTGTACAAGTTGATTTTCTTCTTCCTGTAACTTTGGAGACATCAGAAAGATTAAATCCTTTTTTTTCAAATTCAAACCTGTTTCTTGAAGTAGATTACGGTAAAATTCTAGTTGTGATCAAGTTGTACCAAAAATTATTACTTTTAATATTGCGGAATAAAATAGTATGCAATAAAAAATACAAGCATTTTACGATACAAAAAATGCGAAATAATTGGTGACCAAAAATAATTTATAAATTGCACATTTAATAAAAACTGAGATAGTATATAAAAATAAAATTATAGTCTTTTTATAAAAACATCAACGTGTGATATAAATCAGAATGTATTACGCCAGAGCTGTCCAGGACCGGATACTTTTGGCTTAAAATATTCGGTATTCATCTACTCCAAGTTTTAGATTACTTTTGTACCTCCTGAAATAATGTAATATAAAATTTTAATTCAAATATACGTGTGCACACGTGCGTCGCATTTTTTATCTTTTCTTTCAAAAACAAAGGTCAAAAAATTTTGACTATGTAGTATTACTTTATACTATATAAATAACATTCATTTCTTATATTATTTTTCTGGTTACATACAATACTATTTAAAATTCCTTTAGTCTTCATTTTTGAAAGAAAACATGAAAAATTCTAATTAGAAATTTTTACACGCCATTTTGTATATACAATATAATCTTGGCCAAAAATTTTAAGCACTTATATTTTTCCGTTCATCTAGAACTTTTTTACTTGCATTGTTACCTATTGATTATACCGGCATTGTGTAAATTTAAATAGTCTTGAAAGAAAGAATAATTATTTACAGCAAATACCATAAATCAATTTTTGAGCTAAAACTTTAAATAATGATTAATAAGATGTCCAACATTTTTGGCCAAGACTGTGTAGGTATGTGTGTACGCATGTATGTGCTTGTGCGTAAATACATATATATATATATATATATATATATATAGAAAACAATTTTTTAATCATTATTAATACATTATTTTTAAATTAATATATTATTTTAACTAACTAAATTTTTGATATACGAATTATATTACATACTATATGTGAAGACGACGGATAATTGTAATGCATTTTTGGATGCAAAAAGTTATTGGCTACATTTTCGTCTCCTACTGTTGTCCCAGTCAACTTCTGAAATAATGTAAAGCTAGATAAATTCTTAATACATTATATGGAAGAGATCTTGCAAATTATATATTTATATCTTTATTATTACTATTTACCTTTTTTGGTTTTGAAGACGACTGAAGTTTCACTTTTGAATTAGGCGATTGAGTTAATATTCTTTTAGGTTGGTCATTTTTTGTCAGACGAGACTCTGTACCCTTTATGTATGCTCCAACTGGGGAAACTACATGATCGTAATTTCCCATTTGTCGATAAATACTCTTTGCCTGAGAACTTACATGTTTGTTTTGCTTATTTTCCGGTAACAAATTAGGAAAGTAAGTTCTCTTCAGTTTACAATTCCTGTTAAAAGGGGTCTTCCCAGGAGTTATGAATAATCTTGGTTTTGAAACAACATTAGTCGAACATTTTGTTGAAGGACTTATACTCTTCTTTCTCGGTGAAGGTATTTTTAAAATTTGTTTATCATTTAATACAACTGACAGCTTTTTACCTTGGACTGCTTTTACCTTGGACTGCTTGTCGATTTTTTTATCTTGGACTGCTTGTCGATCGCAAGGCGTACAAGTGTTTAGTTTTGTCCGATGAAATAAACCAAGCAAAGATTTATACTTTTCTAGATAATCTTGGTATTGTTTTACACTTATGAGTGTTTGCATGAACTTATCGTCCTCAATCGATGAAGAATCATTGATATTTAGATGAATTTGTTCCAAAGGTTTGAAGGTTTCATCAATTTCCATCACTACCTTTACTGTGTCGAGGCACTTCTGTCTTTTTTTCGCAATCTCATACATAACCGTGTTCTCAAAATCATTTTGTTCGATCATTTCTTGACATTTACCATGTTCTGTTTGCCACAGTATATCAGGTACTCTCTCCGAATCTGTTCTATCATATTTTTCATTTAGTAACAATCTATGCTCCAGATTCTGTTCTTCAAGTAATTTATTGCGCTGATATGCTGAGTCCGAGGTACATGTTCCAGCTTTTTTCACCCGTTCGTGAATGTTAGGTGAGTTCTCCAAAGAGGCCATTTGGTTTTCACAGGTACGCAAGATTTTAACCATATTTTGTAAAGGAGACTGTAACAAGTTCTTCTCCTTTGCTGGAACAGTACAGTCTTGATCAGGATACAAATTTTTGCACATCGCTTCCAAGCTTTCAAACGTATTTGTACTATCGTTAAATACATTCTTCGTATTATAGGAAATATTTTTTGATATGCGCCGATACGCTTTCTTGGGACTTTTAATATTACATGGCGACGACACAGGCATTGTAAAATGTAAGTCCTTATCAGGAGATAAAACACCAAGAGATTTTCGTAAGAGATCATTAAGTCCTTGGCTTTTTCTTTTTGCACAAAATGATGTCGACATGCCGGGAGACCCTGGCCATTCAGGAGCGGTTTCGTCCTCTAGAAATTTACACATTTTCCTTAGCTCTTCGTTAAATCTGAATAAACTAAATTCTGGATATTGCGATTGTGCACAAGAATCGTTGTTTATAACCGACTCTTCGATTATCGTTAGTAAGCCTTCTGTAAAAACTTTTGGTGAATCGTAATAATGTGTGGATAAACGCCTCAACAAGCGTTGTTGCGCAGATGATTCTACCAATGGCTCTGGATCTACCAACGATTGTAGAAACGTTTTTAACTCAGAAGGATTGAGTTCGTCTTTGGAACTCATTTCAATGTTTACTGAATCATGCTCTTTTGTAGAATCATCTTTCCTGTTTGATACAGCAGAAAGTTTTGACAACGATAATGTCTCCAAAGGAGGAAAAATTGTTTCAATTTCTGCATTATAATTTGTTTTCACTGTATTCTTAACAGGAAAAGAAAACTGGTCACGTTTAATATTGTAATTCCTATCCCTCTTCAAAGCTTTATCAAGTACAGTATAACTTTTCGATCTTCTCAGTTCTCGATTAAGTATTATATTTCTCAGTGATTCTGTTGACATAGAACGTGGACGATTATTAAGGCTCTGTCCCATGGACTTATTTTTATTTAAATTTCGAAAAATAATGTCTGTGCTGACATTAGCTTCGGATAGGGTGGAACTTAATTGTTCTTTAGCACTATCATATTCATTCAAGTATTCATTATTAAATAAATTTATACATTTGTTCAAGTCCGGTTTAAGTGACAAATATGATGTTTCGTCTGATACAATCAATGTATCATCTCTTAACAGAGGATGCCTGATGTTTTTATATGCCGTATTATAGTTTTCCTTAACAATATTGCACGGCTGACCGGTTGAACTACCTGCTAGAATGACAGATGCATCGCAAGATATATTATTCTTTGAGCAGGTATATTTATTATATTCATCTTGCGTATTTTTTGTAGAATCATCTAACGATATCAGACTCAATTCATCCTTAATTATTGTTTGACCTGTAAATATACATATTTATATAAGATACTTTATATATACATATCTATATATATATACACACTATTGTATTAGACATACATCTATTGTATTCTCATTATTTGTCAATGTTAAACAAGGGTTAAATGATTATACTATATCCTTACTCCTAGGAAACAGTTGAAGATATAAAAATTAAATAATTCATTAAAAAGTTTCTTTTGTTGCAGTAGATATGTATACACACATGATCAATAATGCCTTTCTATTTTTGTATAGTATATATTATATAAATATTACATATATATGTGTACATAGTATTTAATTATACTTATATACAGCTTTGATAAAAAATATTGGACCTTATTAACTATCACTTAAAGTTTTAGATCAAAATTTGATTTATGGCATTTGCTGTAAATTGTCTTTCATTTAAAGAAACCTTTAGACTGGATCTACAACAGATTTGTAAACCTTATATATGCTATAAGAAATGAATGAATTACAATTGACTATTCTCCTCATATTCAACTGTAATTAGTCAATTTATTATGGCTTATGGCTTAAAACATCTATTGTAGATCTGGACTTAACTTATGTATAATACTAATGTGTACGACCAATAGTAACAAAGCAAATAAAACAAATTCCAGAAGAATAAAAAGATGAGTGTCTAATATTTTTTTATCAAAGCAGTATAATAGCATTGTGTGTACAATTACAACAGTTTTAATTATAAATGTTGACTAAGCATTATAATGCAAGAAAAACATTATCATACTTACGAAAACTATTTAAAGAATCTGTAAAATCGTGGGCACGTCTTCGTCGATTGCTCATTTTAATTTCCTGGGAAATTTCTGCCATATACAACAGTAACAATGGGAGAACAGAAGAATTCGTTCTAAAAGTCAAAAATTCAAGAGAATGTGACACCAATAACGGCTAGAGAACGTTTACCCACTTACCTTTTCTGTTCTGTCCTTCTACTACCTTCTACCTAAATCCTAAGTACCTACTGAAAAGTGAAACGTCTGAAACTAAACCTGTTTTCAAATGGTTAGGGTTACCAACGTATTCGATCACGTGATAACAACATTAATGAGGGGTTTATCGCGTTGTTTGAAATCCTCAAGAATGTTTGCACGGAATAAATATATATTCAGGCATTGGAAAGAGAGAGAACAAAGATGCTATAAGTGTAAAAAGTGCAACGCGAACAGTTCTAGAATGCGTTCCAAATTACGCATAAGCGTATGATGTATCATTGCATTCTTTTCTATATTATTCGGTAAGCAATAATGACAAATAACGCATCATGCACTTCATACACAATTCGAAACGCACCTCTATTACAGTATTTACAGTAGCGCAAGGGTGCGTTCAGAATCGTCGTCCGGATGCACCCAGATGTTGTTTTATCCTTGTTGTTCACGAATGATAAACAAGGATAACACGACACCTGGGTGCACTCAGATGATGATTCTGAACGCAGCCCAACTCTTTATCGACACTTTTGATGTTACCGTAGAGCGTAGATAAAAATAAACTGCACAAGTGCACATGCGCGAGCGAGGCGTGTAACCAATCAGAGTTCTCTCTTTGATATTCTATCTCACTTCTATTCTCCATTATAACCTTTTCTCTCTTTCTAGTTTATATTCTAGCAATATCGCGTTCAGCAGATTCAACAGTTTTACAACTGTTTTATGATTCTTCGCTGAGATAGAACTATTCCTTTAAATCTAATATCTAGTTCACACTAGAGCGCGATGAGCGATGCGCGACGAGCGATAACCAATAAGAACTCTGCTTTACATCGTCGTGTGAGCAAAAGCAAAGCTTTTATTGGATATCGCTCGTCGTTCATCGCCCATCACATCCAGTATGAACTAGGCATAAAAATATAATCCAATTAGCGAGACGAATCATAAAACGGATGCAACTGTTGAGTCTGCTGAATGCAGCCGATGTTTCAGTAGTGTTGTTAATCACTAATAAAAGAATCATCGTTTATTTTGTAGAAACAAAGGACCGATAAGTCCTTTAGAAATCTTTAGAAGTCCTTTATACATATGTTCTTTATTTAATTCTCGTGCGTAATTGCGAACTATAGTCCTAAATATCAGAGAAGCGCAATTGGCTTAAGTCAGTATCGCAATATTACTAAGAAAAGTACTAAAAATGGCGTCGTTTGCAGACGAACTAAGAAATCCTCCAATCGTCTATTATAGTCAGCCATTTTTAGTACCAATGAATGAATGTCATGATTGGCCGACAGCACGCGACACATCGGTCGCGCTTCTCTGATATCTAGGACTCTATCATTAACTAACGACAGCCAGTGGCAGGATAATCCTAAAAAAAAAAAAAGCGAAGCTCTCATTGGCTGTCGCTAGTTAACGATAACAGTTGCGGGATTCTCTAAACGTTTTTTCGATAATTGTTGTTAACTAGCAACAGCCAATGAGAGCCGCGCTTTCTTTTACGATTGTCCTGCCATTGGCTGTCGCTAGTTAATGATAGCGACAATCATCGATAAAACATTTAGAGAATTCCATTACAGGTCTGTTCGCGTTGCTTGCACTTTTTGCACTTACCATCTTCGCTTTCTCTCTTTTTAACTCCGAATATATATATCTATCTCATTTTAAGTGCAAAATTATTTGGGGATTTCATGCAACGCGAACAGACCCAACAACAACAATTACTGAAAATACGTTTAGAGAATCCCGTAACAGATATGTTCATATCCACAGTTAGACCTTATATCTAAAAGGCTTCATTAAATTTATCTTTAAATTCTCAGTAGCCAATAAAAAAGATTCATAGAACATCTGAAGATAAATTTAAGAAAGCCTTAAATATGAGGTCTGGCTATAAATACGAGCAATATAGTAGAGAGTTTTTGCAATACCGTTTATTATAGATACGATGATCGCTAAAATCACGTTATCTTTTTCTTCACACCTAATTAAGAAAAGGATAACATATCTAGAATAAATATTTAAAAAACTACTTATTTAGAGAATTCCATCGCTTATGTCATATATATTTTATAACAATATAATAATCAAGCGATGAATTAAAAAACTCGCCTAATATAAAATAAAATATCTTCGTTCTAAATTCCTAAAATATGACATATATATATTTATCTAAAAACGTATCCTCTAGATAATCATAAATAAAAATTACAATAATAACAAAAATCAAGAATCAAGCTCTTAAAAAATTGATCCAATTGTGTACGTTTATTATTGGCATTTAGATCTTCTAGCTTTTAACAGTAACTTCTTCAGAAAATAATATTTATTTTGCAGGGGCAAATCCTACTCGGTCGTTCATCATGTCAAACTCGGTATAGTACCGACGAAGAAATACATTACCCAAAATCCAATTTGCTTCCATATATTCACTCATATCCGCACTCTCAAAAGCGCTTATACACTTCGTCCTACCATTTTGCTTGAGCTATAACAAATTGATTGTAGCATAATGTTTCTATTTTAAAAATATTTAAAACGTCATTTGACGACATTTACCTTAATAATATAATCTTCACCACTGAGCTCGAATGGTCTGCCACCTAAGACGAAGTAGATATTGAGTAAATTATGAATCTTGTCGCAGTCCACCTTTAAACGAAGTGATGTTAATAAACTATATTAGTATAATCGATAATAATATATATTAAACATTAACTAAAATATTTCAATAACTTATATTTTATTTAAAAAAAAGAACTGTTATTGCGATAAGTGTTATTATATTTACAATGGTCGTTTCTTCAGTATTAATAGCTCCGATCAGTTTATTAATAACTACGATATCTGGTAACGGTCCAGTTAGTACAGGCGTGCCCGTGTTGATAATAGCTTGACAGCCATTCACGCATAAAATCACGTCTCCTATTTCAATCCTGCCCAATTAGCATACCATATTTAAGAAACATTTTTTAAATGTTTATTCAATGATTTTACAATTATTTTACATTAAATAAATATTAAAAAAATATTTTTTAAATATGGTATGCTGATTGGGTGACAGTACGACAACATTAACAGTTAATTAGTATATGATTTGTAACTGATGTACGTAATATAAAAAATATATAATTTAAAAAGTAATCAAGTAAAAAAACTTACTGATCTATAGTAAAATTCCAGAATTTTTCGTAGGTAACATTAACGTACGTGAATTTGTCTGTATAAAGTCTTTTATCGGAACCACCCAATATTAGTTCACTACTCAATTTGGACGAGGAATTCCTGTACAGATTATGTATTTTTTTTATGTGGAAAAACAATATTTTTATAATACAGAAAATTAAATTTTCAAATATAAGAGGATAAAAACTATTTAAGTGAAAAATATTTTTGGAAAAGAGGCGCATAGAAAAGATACATGCCGATTTAAATAAAAACTAAAAACGGGCCGTGGCAACAGGCCTTGTTTAATCATATTGGTAAAAACAGGAGACATTTCGAAAGATATCGTGGAGAAACCCATTCCCAAGATACCGTCGAATTTTACATCATCGAATCCCATTTCAATTATCGCTTCCCCGAATGTCTGAATTTGAACATTAGTACCAGCAATCTACGAAGTTAATGTGTGATTTAAAACATTTTTACATTAAAAGTGAAGCTAAATAAAATTGTTCGCTTGTCAATGACTCACATTTAGTACATCAGTAGATAAGTATCCTACGACTTTATCCTCATCATCATATACAACACTGAATCTTTCATATTTTGGTTTGTATGTGCTGGATTTATTGTGATCGTATCTATTATGTGACACTGTAAAAAAATTTTATTAAAATAATAGTTAATTAATTAATATTTAAAAAGTAAAAGTGCTAATATAAAAAAATTTTTTAGTTTTATTAGATAAGGTTCAATATTGATTTTTACAATCAATATTGATTGTTAAATAATTTGATTTTTAAATCTAAGGCTAATTCTACAATGTGCTTTTTGTTTCCTGTTTCTTGTTGTTTGTCTCTTGCCTTCTTGATCAAAAAGATAAGAAACAAACAGCAAAAACAGGAAACAAAAAGCACATTGTAGAATTAACCTAATATTTTACTTTAATATTACAAAAGCGTACCGAAAAAAGTAACGAATTGTTATAACTATATACATACTTTCTAACAAGTAAATCCAAGTGTTACATTCCGATTTTGATGAGTTTTTAGTATGTTGTTCTCCAGATGAAAATAAGCGACACGTATTTTTTTATATGAGCCCATATGCACTTTTAAGGGATGAAACATCCCTTTGAAAAAAAATCGGTTTTTCTCTTTTGAAGCGAATATCTTCGAAACTATAAGAAGTAGAAAAAAAATTCTGCAATGAAAATTAAATGGTTTAGAGTACTTTATAACTATTATTTGGCCTCTTTTGTAAGGCCTATGCGAAATGTTGTCATCTACAGCGGCGTTTCGTCCTGGCGCTCCCACTACTGGACTCGTCAGTGTGCTTGTTCTAAAATTGACTGCCATTATTGAAAACCTATAGTGTTCGTGACATAAACTATAGATTTTCAGTACTGACAGTTAATTTTTGAACACAGCCAGTAAAACATTGTAGTGGGAGCCTGCCCCAGACGCCTGAGGAAGTCTTAAATCTCGAGGTTCTATATGAAAGGATTTCGCGTGTCTCGAATACATGCGAGAATTGGCGCGAGTCTTTTCCTTGGATTTCTGGTGGCGGGCCGCCACAATAATAAAAAAAATTGTAATTATTTATGTGGGGATATACAATAAATAAATAATTAAAAAAATTTTGTTATTATAGTTATATAATGCAATTAAAGTACTCTTAAAACAATTCAATTTTCACATTCTAGAACTTTTTTTTCACTTACAGTTTCGAAGATATTTGCTTTGAAAGAGAAAAACCGATTTTTTTCAAAAGAGTGTTTCACCTCTTAAAAGTGTAACACTTAGGTAGGCTTACTTGTAAGTAACGACGATAATGCATTACTTTTTCCATTCCCAATTCAAGCTGTATTATGATATACTTACAACAAGGTGTAGTGTTGCATTTTTTGGATAGTACCCAGAAATCTGCGGAAATAGTATCGAAAAGAATATTAAACTCTTGCGGTGGAGTTCCAATAGTGATAGTGCCATAATAGTATGCATTATTTCCATCATTATACAGGGGTACTCTTACAACGTCAGTACTCCTAGATAAACGATCCCATCGACGATCGATATCAATCGATCTTCGAATGGAGTTTGTTTTGTACAACGGAATTCTTGAAGCAACATAAAAAAATTCAATTATATTATACGTATATCTCTCATCATTATATATACGTATATACGAATAATTGTACAAAATATAACATATAAGAATTTTAGACGAATTAATTGATCATTTTGAAACATTTCTTATTTATAAAAATCACTGAAGCTTTCACATTTTAGTATTAAAAAATATATGCTACTTAAATTTATCTATATTTACTGATAAAGTTTAGTTATATGAAATTTAATTATTTTTAATTAGAATTTCTTCTTTTTTGACGCTTATATCTCATTTAAGATACAATAAAAAAAAGTGGAAAACTATAAGCCTTTTTGTTAATAAATAAGATTCTCAAAATCATTTTTCTATGGCTTTACTTTGACATACAAAATACATTTTTTCCTATACAGATTTTGTTCTAATTATTATTAAAAAATGTACTGTAAATCAGCATTTATATAGTTTCACCTTCGCAGTTCCACGTTGATCAGTATAGAAAGTATGACGATCACCACGAAAAGTTGAAACATGTTTCTTAAATTTCTTGATTAAGTCAAAAAAGTTAAGAATATCTTAAAAACCTTGTAATCTCTCTTTCGAATTTATTTACATTTAAAACGCAGAACAGAAAAAGTACGTAGTCGGTTATTAAATAATGCTCGCACGGATGTTTAAATACAACACATTATATATGCATATTTGTGTTATATTTATATTAAGAGAAAGTAAAGGACGTCCGAGCGCGCAAAGAGTTCTAAATATTATTCTAATAGTTTAATTTAAAGATCCTCTAACGTAATTTACATAATATCTACGGTTACGTGTGTGAAAAGTTAAATGTTGAACTTATATATTTTTTAAATATAATTTATTTCAGAATTATATAATTGCGTACCGATACTATAGGACTTTTAACGCAATCTATCTGAAATATTAATAATCCCCCCAAAAATCTTAAAAAACTGTAATGAACTTTAGGCTGGGTCCACAATCTCGCTTTAAGAGGCCCTAAGCCTTAAAAAATTATTTTTCTCGTATTCAACTGATTGATCAATTTCTTACGGCTTTACGGCTTACGGCCTCTTAAAGCAAGGTTGTGGACCCAGCCTTAGGGTGACTATACGTACTCTTTTATTGGGCGTCCAAATATTTATAGCGTTTGGCCCCAGCGGGTTTACATCAATCTGTCTTGAATTAATAGTATTGTTCGTTTTGTCTCTCGGGAGCTGCTCAGAGTCGCTCCGAACGAACCTAGCGTACTTGGATGTGGTCTATTTAATGCTGTAAATACCTCGAAACATACTTTGATTGATCAATTCATAAAATTTTTTCTTCTGATTGATCAACGAAGCATTTGCAGCATTAAATGGATCACATCCAAGTACGCTGGGTTTATTCAGAGCGACTCCGAGCAGCTCCCGAGAGACAAAACGAACAATACTAATGACGTTTCGTGTTTTTCTATTGGTATAGTATACTTATAACCACGTCAACCAATAGCAAAGCATTTTTCAATCCAGATTAATGGCCGCAGTACACACTTTTGCATGACGCATAAGAGAATTAACCAATAAAAATTATTCTTTTTTGTGAACTGAGAGGAAAGTTTTCTGATTGGTTGATTCGCTTATGCATTGTTATGCAAAAGTGTGTGCTGCGGCCTTTACTTCCACCATGATTCCATCTGTTTCCATCGGTTCCATCATGAAGCTTATTTAACCTTATTGCTCTTAGTTTCGTTCTTCAGAATAATTGAGAATAATTTCGGGTATATAATCGTTTAATTGACAAATTTTTTACGATACCAAATGATTTCTTCTTTCACCTGTTTATAATTTGATAAAGACGAGTCAAGTTCGAATCGCGTTTTAAAAGTACATACATGGGATATCTCATAAGATGTGACAACAAACGTTTTGGTTCGGGAAAATTTCAAGTACAGAACCGTAACCTCCATTTACTACAATGAATTCGTATCAACAGGTAGTAGATACCGGCTCTCGACCGCCTACTGTGTACGATCAGAAATATATGGATTTCGTGGATAACGGACTGAAGGAAGTAGCAGACGATTTTCAGAAAGAGAAAAAATGTATGTGACACATTACACTATTTAATAATTTGACATAATTCTGTTTCCTTCTTCAATTTATAAATTAAAAAGGAGCGTATACATGAGTTTCGAGTTTATTACGTTCTCTCAATTATTATCGCGAATATAAAAACAAAAAAAAAATAACAAAGAGATTTAGATAAAATTAAAAAATCTAACAAATAAGTACATAAAGAGAAAGTACACATTCTTTATTTTTAACATTTTATAATTTTGTTTTAAGATAAAGGTTACATATAATCATGATCATGAAAGTATCATTTTCTTAATTGAATTTTTCTTTTTATCTCTGAAAAATTATCAAAAGTATTTGATAAATTTTAAATGAAATTAAAATGATTAAATATATGTATTTATAATCTATGTAGAGCAATAAAATAATAAATACTTTCAGTCTCTGATCAAAATCTACTAAAATTACACAAGCTGTTTGTTGGAGTGTTTGAAAGAGCCTTAGATTTGTATGAACAACAACGAGTGACACAAATTTCTACATCTAATACAATTATAACAGAGCCATGCAAAAGTACTAATGAGGCCAGCTGGTTAATGCAAGTTAAAGGGCATTCTGGAGCATTGTACACACTTTTTCCAGAAATAAATTATTGTACGTGTGCTGCTTTCAGGTATAATGTCCTATGTAAATAAATTATTTATTCAAAAGATAAAGCAATTACGTTTTCTAAAAATTTGTATGTACATGAAGAAATATCTCTTATACATGTAATATAAATACTTTTATACATACAAGATACCATAAAAAGTTCTCATAAAAGCTCTTATAATGTTACAGACATCAGGTTCTAACAGATCGGTCTGCTTTTACATGTAAACATGTTTTGGCAGCTTGGCTAGCCAGTGTCGACAATGAGAAATTGTTGCATCAGCAATTGACACAAAAGCAGTTTGATAGTTTATTGTTATATCAGGCTTTGAACAAATATGATGCCTTCTAATACAGAAGACTACATGTTGGTTGCAAAAGTAGGATTGACAAATCTAAAGATTATAACACAATTATTAAAAGCTATCAATTTTAAAGAGGTACTTGTAGGATATATACTTGTGATAGAATATATTTGTTTTTCTATGATAAAAATAGCATAACATGTGGTAATTATTTAGATTGCTACTTGCCTTGGTAGTGAAAATGGATTGAAAGTAACAGTTGAGAATTCGAAATGTATGCAAGCCAGTGCATACATCCCATCTACAGTTTTTGACGAATTTGAATTGAAAGAGGACGTGATATTCTCATTAAGTTTGAACATATTAGTGGAGTGTCTTTGTATGTTCTGGCCTACTTCGCAAGAAGATTCTGTCACAGTGCAAATATTTTATAAAGTAAACAAAAATTGAGTCATCTTAGTAAAAACAAAATAATTTTTATATATGGTATTTAAAATGAATTTAGAATTTGAAACAAAAAAAACTTCAAATAAATTTTTAGATTTTATTTTTCTGATTTATAAAACTTGTTCTGTTTACCGTTCCTCTTTTCTTTCTTTTTCTTTAAATTAGCTTTATCGTTCCTCTTTCCTTTCTTTTTCTTTTAATGTGAAAAGAAAAAAAGGAAAAGATGGACAGTACAAGAAATTTAATGAAAAGAACACTTATACTAAAGGAGGGAGTTAAAAATTGGCCAATTTTTTCTATGAACGGATACCTTTAAAATCTATGCAGTTATTGTCTTGAAAGTGTATACATGATCGTGAAAGAAAGTTTATTTACACAGGAAAGCTTAGGAAATCTTCTAAAAATAATGAAGTAAATTGTACACTTTGCAAAAAGATTTATTTTCTAATAAACAATAGATTTTGAAACTAATAATGTTTACATTTAAAACATGTTGGACCAAATATTGTACCATATACTGTTCCATATATATGTATTAAGTACAAAGAAGACCAATATTTTTGTAATCTAACATTCATTAGAAACAAAATGAATCTTTTTGCAAAGTGTACAATCTACTTTATTATTTTTAAAAATTTCCCAAACTTTGTGTAAATGAATTTTCTTTTATGAATGTGTGGACTTTCAAAGTAATAATTGATATATACATAGGTTTTAAAGGTGCCTTTTTAAGACCAAAATTGGTCATTTGTAGAATTCCTCTTTAAAAAAAAAATAATTCAAAGTACACATCACATTGTTTAATCATAATGTTAAAATAACGATGTAATTTTTTTTTATTGTTAGAACAATATTTATATCAAAATTATTTATTGTAGGGTACAGGCTATCCTTTAAGTATTATCATTGAAGAAGATGGGGTCATAACAGACTGTTCGTTGAAAACTTTAGAAGTAGAGGCATTGTTAGATTTTCATCTTGAGGCAGAAAACGTTGTAAATAAAGTAGTTTTGCAAACAGAATTATTAAAGGATGCCATGACCGAATTAGATTCAACTAGTGAACTAGTCAAGGTATAATGAGCGATTTCAATTTCAAGTCTAGCTTTAAGATACCTAAAAATTTACTTTCGGCAGTTAAATATCTCTTTGAAATATGACGTTTTCACATTTTAGTTATGTTTATCGCCAGAAGAACCCTTCTTTAGAATTAGTACCGAAGGTTTAGGCGGTATTTGCCACATCGACTTGCCATATGATAATGATTTAATAGACACATTTCAATGTACGACGACGGTTACGTCCACTTTTAAGTTAGAACATATTAAACCTGCAATGAAGGCGTTATCGTGTGCGAGTAAGGTTTCTCTAAGAACCAATAACGCCGGTCTGTTATGTTTTCAATATATGATTAAAACCGAAAATGGAAATACATGTTACATGGAATATTACGTAAGGCTTTTTATAATAAATTAAATAATTTTAAATATGAATAATCAGATTATATATACCATCGTAATATTAATTTAGAGTTAAATAGTTTTTACAACAGTATTTTGTATAATTTTATATTCTATGATGTACTGATATATCTGGTATATATAGGTATAAGATATAAATTTTCTTACATTTAATTTACAGATTTCTCCATTAATTGGAAATGTGGAATGATAAATACTGGTAAACGTATTAAGTCAGATATAAAAAATATATACTCAAATGACCATCTGTGTATAAAATTACTTTAATAAATACTTAAATATTGTTTATACATATTTTATCGACACTTTTTTCTTATATCTTTTAAATATGTTAGATTTGATTTTTAAATAAATATTTTATTTCGTTATACATACATCATATACAACATATTTTTAAAAAATTAACAGTTACGAAACTTTTGAATGAAAACACATGTATATTTTCATTAGACATTATTATTATTCATAGAAAAAAGCAAATTCGTAGAATAGTACAGCACATATGCTGTACATGGAACATAATTTGTTGACGGTATTATATATTTTATTACGTAATATGTTATAAATAGAAAATGTGCACAACAGACGAACTAATATATTTCTTATAACTTTGATTATCATTCGATACATCATTTTTATAAACGCATATAAATATATGAGTTTTATGGATCCATTCTAACTAAACTCGTAAGGCTCGTAACTTGTCCTCGTAAGATTTGTAAGAACTTAAGACTGAAATTGTAATTCTACACGTATCATAAAATATATGATCGTTCATAAATACTTACAATTTCTCGTAAATCTTACGACTAGCAAGAATGTTGTCTGTAAAAACTTTACTAAAGTTATAAACATTACAGTTTGTGATTTTACGATTCGTTTACTTAAAATTGACCCATTAACTCTATAAAAAATGTATGTACGTTCTACAATCTTTTTAAGTTACACTTTAACACAAATTACAATTAGCTTTTTATACATATAGTCTAATATCGTTGTAGTGTGATATACCCAGCCATGTTAAGGCCTGTATTTTGGATGAAAGAAACCTGGAGAAATGTGACGATGACTCAACTATCCGTTTAGAGGTAAGTCATAAAATATTGGTAAGACTAAATTTCAAAAGGGCACTTAAGAGTAGGTAAAAAAAAGGATTAAAAGGAAAAAAACGATAGGTGAAACGAATAAGATGAACGGCTGGAAATAAGATTGTCAGGAATATTCAGGAAAATATGTGTAGAAAACTTTCATTTAAAATGTGGCTTAACAATAGTTAACGTGGCACGTAACAATTTCATAGTTGTAGATCGATCTGCGATTCATCTTCATTTCAGGCGAGCTAGGTTTGAATCGAAGTTCACGTTTCACGTAATAGTTAATATAAATATTTCTTAAAAATAACTTGTGTAAATCGCGTTTTAACCAAAACTTGGATTTTTTATCACTTATCCGAACTAAAAATTGAATCACAGTTTACGATTGAGACAATATTTATCTGAACTGAGGATCGTATTCACTCGTAAATTTTTAATAGAAAATGCGAAATAATAAGAAGAGACCAGTTTACTCTGAAACTGAGAAAATTAAATTGAAGGAGCTTGTTCTTCAGCATTTTCTCTTGGCTGCACTATCCACCAGTGCAACACTCAGACAGTGTAGCGTGTTTCCTTGGCTGGTGGTGAGGCGAACTCATTCATAGTATTTCCGTGGCTATAATGTAGTGCAAATTTTATGCACGAAGTAGGATTTTGCTACATGATCTCAAAAGGACGGTAGAGCCAGTGTAACATTTAAAATTTGAAAATGGAAGTCAACCGGCAGCAAAATTAAACACGATGGGTGCTTTCCAGCAAGGACAGAATCAGACACTGTGTAACACAGAGAATCATTTCATTCTCGTTTAACGTAGGCAAACAACAGGGATGCAATGATTCACTGTGTTACACAGTGTCTACTTGTGTCGTAGCTGGAAAGCAGCCAATATAGACACAACGCTACACATCTGTACTCAGTCGAGGGCTGGTGTCTTAGAACATATAGTATTCTAAGGCTGGTGTAGCCTTGTATTTTCTAGTGACATTCTAGTCAGGAGATTATAAATGAGGTTGGAGAATATGAATTTTCGTTTTTTTTTAAATGCAGTAAAGAACAGAAGGAAAAAGCAACGAAATGGATGATGAAAATATTATTGAAGTAAATAATTATTTGGTATCAATAAATTTTTGTTATAAATATATTTGACAAAATAATATATGTATATATATATTTTTTATTTCTTTGTAATATTTTTTTGTTTTATATATTCATAACGTTAAAAGAAATAAAATTTAAAATACCTTTTGTTTTCTTAGTCGATCTTTTCGAAAATATTTTTAGATTATATGCATTATAATAAACAAATTTTTAATTTTTCATAAATTGTTCTTCTAGTTGAAATACACGGAAATGCACCACCACGGATTACAAAATATCAAGGTACGGGCATGTACTAAAAAATTAACCTTACTCTATTGGAAATCGCTGTTCCAACTGAGTCATGCACAACGCTACACTTTGTGCATTCCTGTGTACGTTTGTGTCAAGATGTATTGAGTAATTGGAAAGCACCCAAGGTTGAGTCAGTCGTATAAACTAACGTAAAATAATCACGGTTGGCAAGCCTGTGTCTCTCACAGCAGGGGGTCGATCACGTACCTTTTCCCCTAGGGCGGAAACGTGAAAAGTGCAAATTTTTTGCATGATGTGTGTATATGTTCATACATACATTCATAAAAGTTTTCACTTTTCACGGTTCCGCCATAGAGAAAAAGTTACGTGATTGACCCCCAGAAAAAAGACAGAGAAGGGAGATTTTAGAGAGAGATGCTCGTAAAATGAACACACCATGTATACTTCCACCATGAGCATACCCTTGTATTTATATCATGTATACTACTCATATATGTAATACTACTATATGGCTAATGGGGCGTGGTTTGCGATCGAAACACTACGGTGCCGCCAATGCTAATTCTGTCCTCATTTATGTTCAGTTTGTTGTAACGCGCAGGCGTCAATTTGTTGCGCGATAAGTGCTACATGTGATATTTTGCAGGTATTACAATCAGTGATTCCAGTAATTTCAATGAATTAAAGATTGATTTTGCTCTCTATTATGTAAAAACATTTTGGGATTTGTCACCGTTTGTGAAGAATGTCGTATTTTATATAGCAGGTTATGTGTGTAACAAAGTTACAAAAAAATATATTGTTCAACTTGTAAATTACAATTATTAAACAATACTATGCCACTGTTATCGAACATAAAGAACCAAGGACCATATAATACCAGCATCAGATGTTTGTTTCATTTGTAAAACAGCTGAAAAGATTACACGGCAAAATTCTCATTGCTTCGTTACGTTTTATTTATATTAATATATAACTTTATTAATTGAAAAATTTTACGGAAATTAATATTTTTACATATATCCATTCTTCTCATAACATAATAAACTATTGCTAACATCTTGTATTGTATTAAATACAAAGTAACTAATTTTGCTTAATAAAGCTGTTGAATTTAACACCGCGCCTGCGCATTTGAACGATTTGAACATCTCTCCCTGACAACCAATCAACAGGCATCTATTATCCTTCTGTTTCTTCTTGTCGCACTCATATAAACCACGCCTCACTAGCCATATAATAGTATTACATATATGATACTACTAAATATGCCGAAAACTTTAATGGTAGCCATAAATGTACAAATTCTGTAGATATAATTGATATGAGCTTGGTATAACATTGGTCGTTAGCCAGATAGTTATACCGATGTGCTGCTTGAGTCAATGGGCGCGTTCAAGTCGACAAATTGGCTAGGTCTGTTCGCCGAGCAATTAAACATAATTGGTTGGATTCACAGGTAAAGAACCAATCATTGCTCATTCGCTTAGCAAAAGCATGCTTTTGCCAGCTTGAACTCGATCAATGTGATATCATGCTTTCCCCTTTTTCTTCATCAACCCATAATCTTATATGTACTTTATTTACTAAAAGGCTGTCATGAAAAATTAGGTGGTTATTTCAAAAACGTTTGCACATGTATGTACAAAATCTGCAGTGTAATATGTTTGTCAATGTGTGAAGCGGGGAGCACAGAACGCATAAAGCATGTGCATAAGGAATTTCATTGGTCCATTTTCTTATGCATGAGTCAATGGACCAATCAAATTCTTTATGTATATGGTTTATGCGTTATGCAAAAGTCTGTGCTCCCCGCTTTACAATTAATATTTCATATGGAACGTTTATGGAATATTGTGAAATTTATGTTTTAGTAATGTAGCAAATATAATGTTGTTGTAATGTCTTAAAACATTAGTTACTTTCCATTTGTACCAAAACTCAGATAATTCTCACTTGTAACGTCATAACTCAGTTGAGTGCACGTTCCTTTTACATCTGGTAAGTGAGATTTAACTGAGTTTTTACCTACAATCTGCACAAGCTCGAGACCGTGTGCTTTACTGAGTCTCGTAAACTCACACGTAAAAATGAGGTTATGAACTTATGTGTATGCAATGACTTTCTCACCAAAAAAAGTAAGGATAAAATGATAAAATAATTATAATTATTGATAGCAAATAATCGGTAATTATTTAAAATACAGGCTTCACTTTTGATTTCAGTGAAATATTAGGCTCAATCAACGCGTTTACTGCACGAAACGGAAAAATCTGGAAGAACAAACGTAAAGTCAGGGGCCAACGTTTTTCAGATTCTTTTGTTTCGTGCAAAACATGTTGAATGAGCCCAATATTTCATCGAAATCAAAGGTGAGATCCGTATTTCTCAGTTTAACGCGTTCCTTTTACATACTGAACAATGACGTCATTATCTGAGTATGAAATACTCAGCTCGCTTCAGACTCAGTTTCACTTAAGTGTAAATGGAAAGCAACTATTATAAGCTAAACATCCTAAATGAAACGTTTCTTGGATGTTGCAGAATATTTTTTTTCTAACATCTCAAATTATCGAAATAACAAACAAAATGTAACATTTCTGGAACGGCGCGTAAATGTTATAATTGAAACACGCAGTCCGCGCCTAGAGCGAACTCAATGCGCACCAGTTCTATCAATGAAAAACACTATACACAATGCTTTTCCGACACCATGTTTCGAACCCATCTTTTTCATGACCGGCCTATTGAATTTAGGGCCACTGTCACCAAGCTTCGATTAACTAATCAGCCTAGTAACTTTGCAGGCTTCCAACTGAAGTTGATGTCGGAGCTGAGCTCACAATGCTCACATTAATACTCCGACATCAGTTTCAGTTGGAAGCCTGCAAAGTTACTAGGCCGATTAGTTAATTAAAGTTTTGTGACATTGGCCCTTAGTCTCCTTTTTATTCCGTGGATGCACCTTAACGATGGCTGTTTACGAAATGACGAATACGCGGTTGTTTTATTATATCGTGGACTCTTGTTCGATCCGTCGAAGTGACAGGATCTATATAACAGAACTCCGTAAATAAACTTATTATTTTTCATCATGCGTGCACGTAATGTGCCAGGTACCGCAACGCTTTTGCGTGCGGGAAATAGCCAATAACTCAAGCCGTTGAGTTATTTCTCTAATCCCACTCTTCTGCGCAAAACCGTTACGGTATAGGGCACATTACGACGAGCACTCATAATGAAAAGTTCTATGTATAACGAGTGGGTATGTATAGCGCAAAGCGGGCGCGCATGCGCACTCGCTTCGCTCGTGTGCTCGCGCCACTGATATGTATATATGGATAGCGAACGCCATATACCAGCAATGCTAAATTATTGTGCGGAATAGAAGGGCCGCCATGTTGACTCAGGTGTGTCATTTGAGAAATGGGGGGAGTGGGGAATGAAGGATAGCGGTTCCGCGGGAGCTTTGAAATCAGTATAAACATAACATTATCGCTTGGTGGCGAATAACGTCGATGATTGCATAAAATGATAATGCAATAAAATGTAAATGTTTGTAAATATCCCGGTAAACGAAAAAGAATTGAAATTTGTAATTCTTTCAATATCATTTTTGAACACCTAAGAAGAATATTGAAATGCATTAAAAGTAAGTTTTTCCATGCAAGAATAAATATTGGTTAAACTTATCGCATAACCTTAATAACGTAATTTATTAGCAAATTTCCCTTACTGATGAAGAGTTCTTTGCACCGATGCAGTCTTCTCTGCCTTTTTCCCACAGAAATAGCACTTCATATTGCATTCCAATTTACAAAAACAATCACTAAATCTATAACGGCATACCGAACAGAAAACAGCCTTTTTAGTATTAACCGCGCGACATATGTAAACATTACGAATGCACCCGACAGATACCGACAATTCCCGAAAATGACACAGTCGAGTCAACATGGCGGCTGTAAGTCGGCACATGAATTGCAGCCCATCCGCTATCCATATTTTATACATATCAGTGGCTCGCGCCCGTCGCGCAATAAACAACTAACCCTCACTCGTTACTATAATCCAATCAACCATGTCAATTGGCCCTCAAATCGGAGTAAATACGAACGCTTTCGCGCTCAACCTGAAGTCTTTCAAACGTGTGTATCTAAAAGACGTCTTTTATATATAGATGTACATTTTATAACTGGGTTGTTCACACTTAAACAAAGAATTTTTCAAACAATAATTTACACGGTTTCAGAATACTTTCGAAGCACCTGTGTGGGGTTGTGCACGTCTTCAACTTTGGTACTGGCCTCCTTATTCCTGAAGTTTGTATACCCTTGTGCAGACTATGTCATCGACCTTCATAATCTACAACAAAAATAGCATAAAACGTTAGTTAATATTTGACGATGATAGAGCTCTCCGGCGTAACGGTAATCTCTTGGAATTATTAATAGCAGTAGTTTCTGTAAGAGTAAAAGAGCGAAAGAGTGGGAATTATTCTCGCGCCGGTGTCTCACGGTATTAACACGTATCGCCAGACGGATCAATGGATCTTTATTGGCACCATTTCGGAACTGGTGCTGTAGAATTGTACGTGTCACGAACAGGAGCGCACGCGATAATTGGCCGGACATTTGACGAATCATTATAACATTAACTGCTCGTGCAACGGTCCCTCGTCACGTTCCTTCACGTATAGCTTTTGTACTTTAATTGGTAACTCCTGCGCCCGCATCACTGCGACACGAATCAAAGTTCAAGTTGTTCGGAGAGGAAGGATGCACGCACACGAGTGATAAATACATCTTCCAGCATGATTAATCACGTCATACGTACAACTCGTGTTCTGTTGCATATCGTCATTCCTATAACTTATTTTCTATTGCACATCATTCGAGTTCGCAGGTTGAGTAAGGCATTTAAAACGATGCATGCAATATAAAGAATTCTAAGTATAATTTTCAACAGAGAATTTACTGCTGTCAATTCAATGTACAAGTGTTAACGTTAATTGTTAATAATGTTTCCATAATCATACTCAAGAAATACAAATACTAGTTTATTAGTTCATAATTGCGGATCTCACGCATTTATCACATACATAAGACAAGTATATGTATATTATAGAAACATGAGATATTTCTTGCTTAGTGTTTACACGACTGAAGGTCAGCGTTACCTTGCTGCTAACTTTTAATATAGTTAATAATATATAGAGACGTAGTTTGATCAATAAGGCTCGTTATATCGATTTATGAATAAAATATTGGTACAAAACTGACTTAAATATCAATGATCTAAATATTATACATTGCGAATGAATTAAGTTATTTATTAATAAAATTTATAAACAAATGTATAGTTTGCTTCAAAAAATAAATTATCAATCTTTCGAATAATCATCTAAAAACACGCTTACCGCCTTCATCTCCGTAGGCCCGAATTCCCTCTCAATCGTGGTGCCTTTCTCGCCTTTTTGCACCTGGATGAGTTTGTTACCCTCCAGAGTACAGACGCTCTTCACCTTTCTGCCGTCTACGGTCTCCTCGTCGAACTCCTCGCCAAGTTTGAACTTTATTTCGGTATTTTTGAAAGTGCTAGACGTCTTTAGAGTATACACTCCGTCTTTCTCCGTCAGTTCGATAACAGGACTGACGCTGCTACCCATTTTGCGCGTCACCATACCCACGCCTGAAAGAAGGCATAAGCTAGCTGCTTTAAAATCGCCTACGCTTCTCATCAGCTCTATAAAATTCTAATTTGCCGGATGTATTTATGTCACACAGATGGCTCGTCGCGGCATAGTAATTTATTATTTTCGCAAAAGCACTCATTCACATTTCACAATCTGATTGCGAGCTATCATTAAAGAGAAAAAAAAAATATTTACAAGACATCTATTCTAGATGAAAATATTGGAAATGTTTTTTAAAAATTGACATTTTTTTTAGGAATTTAAGCATCGATTTTTGGGAGTCTTAGTAACAAATATGAAGCATTCAAATTTTTTTTATTCATGTGAAACTATTTTATCTGTATAGATGTTACACTGGTTAATGAAATTGTATAAAGTTTAAAAGATTCTTGCAACAAAGAATAATTTACAGTAAATGCCATAAATCAATTTTTTAACTAAAATTTTAAATAATAATGAATAATCAATAATGTGCCTAATATTTGTTGACCAAGATATTTATTCAAATATCCATAACAATGTGTATTTTAACAATAATTTTTTAAATTAGATGTAATAACTATTATTAGATCAGAAGAATTATTGTTAAAAGACATATTATTATTATTATGGATACTTGAATAAGTAATCCCAAAGCTCTACCAACTTTCAAAAAGTCTTTCTGAACTTCTGGCTTCGGGAATACGCTCTCTCCATATGCTTGCAAATTCGCAAGTTGCTAAATATAGTAACAGATCGAGTATAAACAAATAAAAAGATAAAATCATATAATTAGCGATTTGGAGCGCGTCAGGCTTGATTAGCATAACTTTTAAATCGTGTATCTATTGAACTCCACTCGAAGTTGAATGACAAAATGAATATTTATCTGTCAGCTGATAAAATTCTTCGAAGCTTATTTTTCGAGAAACATTTTATTTCCTATCAATAAAGATCCGAGGACCATTGAGTTCTCAATATACCTTCAGAGAAAAGCAATTCCTCATACATATAAAGAATATGCAAAAAAAAAAAAAACATAAATACACGCAATTGTCAATCTACATCACATGCATTTATAATCTATGTCAATAGACTAGGGATCGATTTCTTCTGAAAAACGGATTTACGTGCACCTCGTCTCACCTAAAGCTTTCATGTACTCGTCAAACTTTTCACTAGATTGAAGTTTGTAACGTTTGCCCAAGATACTGGTTAATACCGACGACATGGTTCGATCTGTCACCGACGACTGCGGGAATAAGACTGACTAACAGCTCGGCTGGTTTGCATGCCTTGGACTCGCTTCTACGATTGATTAGACTTTATATCGTAGGTAGGTTTATCATGGTGCGGAATTTGATTCCGCATTGAAAACTGACGACAAGAGAAGTAAACTTTGAAGTTTGACCTACCATTCACGCTATTTATAGACTTCGTGAATTATCATCCGAAGTGATATCACGTGTGTTAGTGTTACGCATCGTCACTTTGACATTCAAGAAGCACTTAATCAATAGAGATCCTCGAAGTAGAAATCTTTTTACAGTGATAAATATTTCTCGACTCTCATTTTCAATGCCATTCTCAGTTAGAAATTTCGAAAGTATTTAATAGTTTGCGTCAATCGCTGACAGGAAATACAGCACATCCGTGAAATGACAGCGTTTATTCGTCATCTTAGGATGATTAAATTAATAATTATTTGATTTATAAATTCGCGATTGGTCACGATTCTTTTCGCAAAGCTATTGGAAAGGCGATTATTTGTTATCCACGAATTCGAGGAAATGATTATCGGCCGATTTATGCCCATTTTTATCAATGTAGATTAACATTATCTCGGCTCAAATTACTTTTTACCTTTTCTATTTTCTTAAAACTAGAAAAAGATAAAGTAAATTAAAGTCAAAAAATTGGAGAAACCTCAAGATTAAAGTGTTCATCTATACTGGTAATGTAAAAAACAAACGTGATTAAACCGTTTGCTCATTTTTTTGGCATATTGAAAAAAAGAATGCAATAAGAAAAATTTCAAGTTAAAAATGAAGGAAGCAGAAGATTCTGATTATATCAACCAGAATTTTGGTTATCTTAATTAGAATTATAATAGATTCAACCAAAAATTCTAATTCGTTCATTTTCAACCAAAATTTAAATTAATACAACCAGACTCTTTTTCCAGTGTGATAATATAACCAAGTATTGAGTAAAATAATTTTAATCAAGTGTTCGGTTAGTATAACTAAAATAATTTTATTTTTCCAAATATTTTGTAAGTATTACTAAACATAATAATATAACTAACCATTTGGTAACAATTATTAAATAAAAATTTGATAGCTATTACCAGATTTTTTCTCAGTGCACACAGACAAAATTTTACTCTCACACAAATTTCTTGCAAATAAGAGAAAATGAAATCCAATTTTCCCTTCTAGAATATTGTAATATCTATTTAATAATATAGAAATGTTGAAAAGTAAGACCCTAAATTTTTCTGAATTTTTTAAAACCTTAAAACAGTAAAAAACAGATGGCAGACACAGAGTCTGACGATAACTCACAATCGCACTTGACGACAAACATATCTCGGAAAAGTTCCTTTAAGTGACCTCGGAAGAAAAAAAAAGTGAAGATACTCTTATCTCGTCGACCAGGTGATAACGAAATTACAGGTTTGAGTCACGTAAGTGAGTTGTTCATGTTGATCTCTCATCACCTTGGTGCGGTTCTTGAAAAAACGGCTATTAACTCTTTCCGCGACGCACTTAACCGCGGAGTAACGCATCGGAAGACGACGTGTCTAGACTTGCTCTCTTATTTAATTTCCGGCGAACCGTTCACCCGAAGATTATCGTAACGACGTCGAGCGAAGGGGTGGAATACGGTTGATTCGTCCGTCAACGGTTCTGCTTGTATACCGACATCTCGGCTCTCTGCGTATAATTTGCGATCATGTTCCAAGCATTATTTTTAAAAAGCCGTCTATATTTGGCTTTTTTTAGTCGGATAGAATTATATATAATAGTCGAAATTATAATATTAGATAAAATTCGCACGAAATTTACTTTATAATAATCATTTTATTATATTATTATCATGCATATAATAATAAGGATGGCTGATTTGCAATTATTTGAACGTATGTATCTATTTCTACAAATATAAATTTATTCAAATCTCGGTTTAATTTCTTTTTCATTTTTTTCTAATTAGAATTACACAAAATGTACCTCCATGTCTTTAAAAAAAATTTATAAGACATTTTTTTTTAAATAACAGCCAAATATGTTTTGTTTTATATAATAGAGAATGTAGTTGCTTCTGCGAAACATATTTTTTTACTATAAATAATAGAAATACTTATTTGCATCAAGAGGAAACAGTATTTAGTATATTTTAACCAAATATTTTATCGATATATAAGAAAATGGTTTATACAACAAAACATTTTTCCTCGTGTAGAGAAAGATAAAAAGTAAATTAAGCCGAGAGTCGAGATTGAAGTTAATCTATAACGGTATAAAAGCAATTGGCGATCAGCGAATCCGAGCTCAATAATCATGAACCGTCACACATAAATGTTATTTAATACATACACATTTTTACAAGTGATACGCTTTCTACCAATGTAGATTAATTTTAATTTCACTTCATTTAAATTAAAATTGATCTACATTGATGGGCGTGAGGAAAGGAAAGACGATGTTAAGTTTTGGCTGTTTTTCGGCCAAACTAAAATTCTGAGATGTACAAATTATATATATCATATCATATTAAAGGGCTGTTTAAGTCGAGTCGTGTATCGTTTTATCTTGAGGAAATATCAAAGAAGAAAATATCATGAGAGAGGGCATGATAAAAGTTGTGATAAATCGAATACTATCACACATTTATTGATAAAAAGTTGTTAAGTAAGATATCAGAAATTGAGCAACAAGGACTGTATGACACAATATTGCAGTAGAGGAAATTTTTGAGCGTTTCGCAAACGATGAAGAACTTTATACAAGATAATCGTTTGATTTCGAATTCTACCTTTAAATAACACAAATTAACAACTGTTAGATTTATTTAAATACGTTGAAATTAAATTGTATTCCTAGTAAATGAACTATGTATTATATTGTATATTTTTCACAATTTTTTAATGAGATATTTTTCACAAATAAAGTATATTCAGAAAAGTATAGTCATCTCAAGGAAAATTTTTTGTAACCAAGAAGTAGCGAAGAAAACATTACATGTTTATTTACCGATATTTCGAGTGTCTTTTTTTTTTAATATAGCAATAATTATTTAAGGAAAAGGAAAAATAAAATATAATTTAATTTTTTTAAGAAAAAGCTGGGCCTATAAGTATGTTTGATATAAATGAAACAATATAATTAAAGTTGAAGTTTGTTTCTTATTTACACTCCTTAATTAAAAAATAATAATTAATAAATTAGCAGATAATATGATAAAACAAAATAAAAATAGGAAAATTAAGTATACATATATAAATTGTATGTGACATTATCTGGTTCTTTAGTTTATCTAAAGTTAATAAAGATTAGGTAAGTGATTAAAATTATCAGCATCAATGAAATCAATAACAGTTTCTTTTTTTTAACATTAATTTGAACAAAAAGAAACAAATATTTGCGTTCAAAGGTATTTGTTTCCAGAAACGGAATCTAAGGGCGCCTTCGCATCTTGACAGAAAAGCAAGAAGAAGAAATGCAGCAGCCAATCAAAACTCACTCTGGTAGTCAGCAATATAGAAAATCAAAATTATCGACTATCAGTGCAAATTCTGATTGGCTACTACTTTTCTGCTTTCTGCTTTTTTTTGTCAAAATGTGAACGCATCTTAACGCGGTTTCCATAACATTGTGAAAAGATATTCGTGATTGATAAGCTGAATTTTGCATCAGTACAAATACCGGACGCGCATTCGCGTGATTCGACTGTCAATTACAGGATTTATTAATCCGGTTGATGAATTAATTCAACTGTTAAATTAGACCACAATCAGGCGGTCCACGGCGTGTCCGGAATTAAGATCGAGGTCAGGTCGTTGCACGGAGGCAAGAGGGCGTAATTTAACGTATTAAAATTGATTAACATTCCGAGCTCCATTGATATCTCGCTGATGTACAAATGACTTTAACGACTAATTAATCGATTAAACCTGCGATGGTGATATGCAGTAGGCGGAACCATATCTACATCAAATTTACATTTTTCTCAAATATTACTCTTAAATGATTGTTTGCAGATTTAGGATACAGAAATTATAAAAGCACGTATTTGGAACTGTTTGGCGTAGAGTTTAATCGGAATTGTTCAATTAGAGTTCTTAGATTTCTATTGTTTTCTAAAAACAATTAAATAATTCCAATCGAAATTTATTCTAAATGTATTCTACAAGGTTCTGAGCTTAGGATACAATTAGAAAACAAATTCTCTCCCTCTTCTCTCCTCCCGTCCTTTCCTCCCTCTCTTTCCTATTGTCTGTACTTTTCATCGCACAGTCTGAGACATAAATGAAAGCACATTAAATAGGAAATAACAAATTTCAATCTATCAGAATATCGTGTATACCAAAATACACTAATTTCGATAGATTGAAATCTATAATATTATTCTCTGTTCCTATTTTGCCTGCGCTTTTCAAACCCTAGATTTCATAAACAATGAAAAGTATAAACGAGCGAGAGAGAGGGGGGGGGGGGGGAAAGAAGGTCGAGGGAGAGAGTAGAGAAAGGGGAAGGGAGGAAGGGAGAGAGAGGGGGGCTAACATAAGATAATAAAATTTCACCTGTAGAAAATTGTGTATCAACGACGAAAATTTTAATTTATAGGAAATCATGTAGGTTAATAATTAAAATTGAAGTCTTGATTGTTTATATAAAGCCTGACAATTGACAAGCACAAGCTATAGAAACGAGAAATAATAGCTTTCAACTTGTCAGAAATCACACATGTATATCAAAACATACAGTTTATGATAGATTGAAATTTGTTATTCTTTGTATTACCTGATCCTACTGTTTTTCAACTGTGTCTCAAGGTTATTCTACAATGTGCTCTTTGTTTCCTGTTTCTTGCTTTTTAGGCTTTCTTCGTCTTTGTGATCGTTTTATCGATAATTGTATTTCTTGCTATGTGGTTCCTGTTTCTTCCGAAGTTCATTAACTTTTATCTCGAGCGATAGAAAATGAAAACAGTATAGTAAGCAAAAAAAACAAGATGTAAATAATAGCAAAAAGCAAGAAGTGGGAAACAAAAAAGCACATTGTAGAATAGATTGACTTAATCTAGAATAGACTTAATTCTAGAATAGACTACAATCGACATTCTTTATTTCCTATTATTTCTAATTTATTTCTTTATTTCCTATTTCTTGCTTTTTGCCTCTTTTTACCTTTCTTTTTCTTTGCGTCCGTCTTATCAATAATCACGTTTCATTTCACGTATTTCTTTTCCGAAGTTCGTCATCGGGCAACAGAAGACAAAACAACTGGATAAGAGGCAAAAAGGTAAGAAATAAAAATAATAAAAAGCAAGAAATAGGAAACAAAGAGCACATTGTATATTAGGCATTATTTTCTTTTTTTTATTGTCTGTGTTTCATTGTGCATAAGACTTAATACATGCCCTTTGGTCACTGAATTATAAGGTTCTTTTTCTCGTGAATATTATATATGTCAAAACTAATATTATTCTCTTGTTGATATTATTTCTATTTTATAAAATGCGTGAAGTTCCACACATAAATGAGGTGTCTCCTGAGTGTTCGTCTAATGTTTATCTTTCATGCGCATTTTCCATATATTAGCCACGTGCACTTGTTCACGTTCCACACACATGCACGCAAAATTATCAATGTTGTGTCGATCCTAACCACACGACCAAATGGCACAAACGTGCGCGGAACGAAGCTAACGACAGTTCTCATCACGATAATAATACGGTCTGCTGTAATGTGTGTAATCATTCGCTATTTTGTAAAAGAGCAATTTACAATGCACGATACGTTGCTCGATTCCTTTTGCGTTTATGGACCTGTCATTCGTTTTCTATATAATGCTCTTAACAATTTCTCAATTATCTCTCTTTCTCTTCTCTATAATCTGTGTGATGATGGATTTAAAGATTCTTAAAGTAGGATATGAGATTTCTTCATCCAAATAATTTTTCGACAATCTATATAACTTGTACCAAAATTTACTTCTAAAATTCTGATACTAATAAAATTCTTTTAATTTTAAATGTTATGTATAATACAAAAAATATTTGAGGAATCGAACAACACGCATGCACGCAACACACAAAACATAGTACCTATATACAAATATTATAAAAATAAATCGCTTATTTGCTACAATAATGACATAAATAAAAGATTATCATTTCTAAGTTGATTGCGAAAACGTAGAGTACATGGAAAAAAGATTTGCAATAGGAACTCATATATAGCTGTGGTAGCTAAAATATCTTGAAAATAGCAACAGTTGATGCCCAAGCTATTAGCTATTTGCACTTATGTACTGTAACAACAAATTTTTGTTGCTAGACATTTGATGAAGCATTTTCTGTAATGTTCGTGCATGAGTAAGAGACTTAGGTGCATCTAACATCTTTTTCTGCTCTCTCTTATACTAATAATATTTATAATCTCAGCTAATAAAATTTCATGCCACAGTGAATGTTTTTCAATCTGTAATAGCCAAAGTTTAGCAATGACACTAATTGTAAGGCGATCGATAGCTCTTATACTGTAAGTTTGATTCAGCTATTAAAATTTAGTTGCTATTGTTAAGTCATTTTTTCCATGCATGTACTATAGCAAGCTGATGTGAATTGTAAATTGAACCGCTTTTTCCGTGCACTTTTATTGCGTTTAATGTAATGTAATAAGGCATTCGCAGTTAATATTAAACATAGAGTGATATAATCCAAGGTCTTTAGGAAAATTACAGAGGAAAATAAAAGAAGGAAAACTTGTTAAATATTATGTAACGTTCGATATCTGACTGATAGAAAATAAATTCGAAATAAAAGAAATTATTTACATGAACGAAAAGAGAACAGTAATGAAAAGAGAACAGGAATGTAGTTCTTAACGATGACTGAGGGTATTCAGACACGTGGCAGAGTTGTGTTAGAAAAATCGCCAACTGCGGTTCTAACATTTTAATAACTTCTGATAAAATGTGAATATATAAGACTGTTAATTAACAATCTTATGTATTCACATTTACAAATATTTTCTGATTATATCATGATTGCGTACTTATGTAAAAAAAGAAAATCTCACTATTGATTATATTATTATTCAAATCAAATCTAACATTAAGTTGAGGATTGATTATATATCTCAGAATTTTAGTTTTTTTACACTAGTCTAAGTGAATATTTACATATAGGAATATTTTTTATTCTACTTTGTAAGAAATAATAAATAATTAAAATGCTTTAATGAATAATTGCAAAATGTAGAATAACTAAATTAATATTATTTTAATGTAAAATAAAATGTTTTTTTACGTTCTTAATGTTAAATAACCTTATTAAATATTAAAGTTATCAATTTTAATAACAAAAACTGTAATAAACTTGAATTAGCACTTGTGTGTGAAAATTCATCCAATAAGATTTCAGGGCTAAAAAGGAGAAACACATAGTCAGGTAAAAATTTTTGAACAGATCGAGCCGGTTTCGGGACTTTCAGGTCAAAAAATAGTATCTATCGCATGAATGCTCACTTGATTGTGAGAGACTAATTATCGTACTTCCGATTCTCTCTCAAATTTTCTCCATGCCAATCACGCGCGCGTTCTAAATTAATATTTCCGACGCACTTTGAACCACTAGCGAAGCGGTGCCAAGAGCGACCGGCATTCGTTTTAACTATACGTACCGAGCGCCTTCATGAACTCGTCGAAATTCTCGCTACTGAAGAGCTTGTAACGTTTTCCGAGAAACTCGCTCGACATGGTGATCGGCCAGACGTGTGACACCTGGAGAACGAAAGGAGTGACCAAGATCGGCGACGACCGGAATGTTAATCGATATACTGCCGGGAAACCACTGGACGCCTCCTGGCCGATCGACGTGATTATGAGAACTGAACAGAAACGTCAGGATGACTGGATGAGGAGTGCCGCGAGCGCGAAAACCGTTTCCCCCATCGACCCTGCAATCTCACTCTCTCTCTCTCTCTCTCTCTCTCTCTTTGCTGCCTCGCTCTCTATCTCTGTTTATCTCTCCTTCCTCGTCCCACCCGAGACTTGCCGCTAACTTGTTCCGCTATTGATATCAGGGGTCGCGTTCCCTCTCACTGCACTTCCTCTTTCCTTCTCCGAAGCCGCCCTTCTCCCCTCCCCCTTCTCCCCCCGCCGCTCGCTAACTCGCTTCGTCTCCCTTGGTTCCTCGGTCCACGCTTCTTCCTCCCTTTCGGCCCTCTTCGTCCTTCCACGATCACGTACGAAACTTCCCCCTCTCGCTCCTACCCGGAAAGCTTCTCCTTCCTCGAAATCTATTCGCAGCTGTGAATCCTGCGTCCTGTTTACGCGACTTTTTGTTTTCGTTCTCCTCGGCGTGTTTTATGTCGTTTCTTGCGATACGTCGAATCTTCATTTAACTTTTTACATATACTCGCGTGCGTGACGCGTGAAGGAAAATTTGGCGGACACGCGGCTGCTTGTTAAGTTGATTAGACCGTTTTACCTTTATTTTTAGAATGAATTTAGAACAAATAAACTGTATCATAAAGTTATAGCAATGTTATATTATTATTGGTATTATTATACTATATTGATTACGCATATGCATTGATTATTACAGTAATTTATTATTATTTCATATATATTTATAATTTTAAGAGATATTCATCGTAAGAATCGTAACTATATATATATATATATATATACATATAAAATTGTCTGAAAAT
>NW_017277819.1:401201-411502 GCF_001594065.2 Cyphomyrmex costatus
TGCTTGCTTATACTAACAATAAGACTTAATAACTCTTAATTATTCCTGGATTTTGCATCTCTAATTTCGAGCGAAAAAACCATATAAATATGCAGGATGTTTCTTCTAACTCTAGTATTTAATAAAGTGCCTGTGTTAACTGTTTTTAATGATACGAAATATTAAAATGGAAAATTGTTCATTTAAAAAATGAACTGTGTTCATTTTAAATAAAGCTCTTTTGAAAAAATGATGCAATTATATATGTATATTTTTTAAAAGGACTGTACATTTATATCAGTTAACTTATCTCATTCTGTGCGTCAAAGAATTAAGATAATAAATAAATAAAAATAAAAATTTACGAGAAATTTTATATTTCACATTAGTACAAGAATAAAGTAGAAAATATTTCATAATTGACATATATTATTGATTCTTTTATAATTCTACCTTAGTACTTTTATGCAGAATAATTAAAGAAATCACATTGCGTAAAAAATATAATTTCATTTTTTTGTTATTAACATGTAAATCCATAATCTTGAAATCACAATAATATGATCTTAAGAAAATTTGTTATGTATACTTATATCGTAATATTTGTTCTTTTAAAACGAACAATTTCTTTCTTTAATATTTTGTCGTATTATTTAAAAAAAAACAGAGAAATTTTAACGGTATTTATCTCTTGAATGATAAGGCTTCGAAGAAATAAATTAAAATAAGTCAATAATGCAAGAGATATTTTAAACGTTTCAGTTAGAGAAAACACCCTACATATGAATTGTTCAAACAAGGGAGACCGAGTTTCTGTTCGCTTGCATACGCAATATTTTTCTCGTAAACACTACATATTTTCCGTAAATATGAGAACGGACTTTCTTAAAGAACGAATACATTTATGATTACAAAATTAATGGTCAGGATAAGTGGTCACGCATGCGACCACTAGACTTATATAAGATTATATTTACGTCACTGGAAATTAAGATTAGAATTCCACCCTGTAGAACAAAATCGATTAAAATTAACAGTATTTAATTAGTCAAATTCTAAGTCTCATCGACTTTGTAATTTTCAGTGATTTGTAATCTTAATTATAGAGTGACATAATAAAACTAGAACGAGATAGTATATATTTGTAAGGAGACCAACACATTAATTATAATAGATCAAAATAACGTTACAAGTAGAAATCATTTTAGGAAAAATCATAATAATATATATTATTCAATACAGTGTTTTAACGATAATTTTGTGATGAATTCCTGACATGATCCTTAAATAATTTCTTAATTAAAAAGTCACTCAGAATCATATGAAGAATCCATCACAAAATCATCATTAAAAGTGAATCGAATGACATTATTATGATTTTTTTTAAATTTCTATCCTATATAGTTATAGAAGCTCGCCCAGCAACATTGCTCTAACATTTCCGATATTGCTGCAATATTACAGGAACGTTGCAATGTTGCTAAATTTAAAACATTGTGTATTAAAAAGAATTAGAAGATTATGAGAGTCACAACAATGAGTAAACAATATTAACAAATTGTAATAATAAAAAATTATTTAACAATTAAAAAAACACATAAAATTAAAGTCACAATTATTAAAGAGTTGTTTATTACAATTTGCGCATTGTTTATCGCGTCGACGATAAATTAATATCTTCTTCTTTTTATTTACTCTGTTGTTATTGTTGAACATTAATGACGTAAGCATTTTCTGAGCACGTGGCGCTAAGCGCTTTCGGATATACGGGCTAATTCGAAGTTCAAGAACGGCGCAAGTCGAAGGTGTTACTTCTTCAAACTTGACATGCGTGATGTGAGACGTATACATCGGACGATACGAATGCCTACGTTCCATTGGTCGGTAGATCAATGCGCGCGACTTGACGGCGAATCGTTCCTGCGTTCGAATAAGCGGCTAATGGTCACTTACAGTCCCTTGTAATCCTCTCGTAATTGCGCTCAAAGTCCTACTTACGCATGTGAGTGTGTCGTGTTGTATTATTTATATTTCGATTCATACATTCGTGCGCGCGGAAGTTCCATTTGTCGCATCGTTCGCACGTAAAATTCACATCACGACTCTAACTTTCCGATGAAAGAAAACTTTTGCAGAAACAATTTATTTTTGTCTTTTTATTTCTATTTATTCGTATTGTTTGTTTTTTATAACGATCTTCCGTGGATCATAGGGAATTTTGCATTTTTTGCCGGTAATCTGGGTCTTTAAACTTTAGTGCAAATTTTTATTTAATAATATTAAATAATAATACTAATACTCTTAAAAATTTTTTCAAATATGAAAATATACAAATTTTTACTTTGTTCCAAATTGCAAATTTGGAAAAATCTTGCATATTTATAAAAGCTTTAACAAGTTTTTACTAGAAATTGTATTATGTTTTATTTACATTTTATACGGATTGTACCAAATTCATAATCAAAATATCAACTGAATCTTTAGAAATACCGAATTATTATATTATTATAATTATTATTACTATCGCAAAAACATCAGATATATGTGTACAAATTTAAAACAAAAATTCAACAAAGCACTAAGATCTACTTTGACCAATTTAGGATTTCTCTTATTTAATTATATTGATATATTCTCATATATATCCGTCTAAATCTGTATCATAATTGATTATTATTACTATCGTTTCTATTTTTCAAATTAATTATTTCTTGTGTACAAATAGGAATATGAAATTATTTGACCTTTCAATAATTATTCTTCATACTAATGAATTTTCATTACTTTTTCTATTTTATAATTTATTTACTTAGTCCCCTATTTTAGTGAGTAAAAAACGTTGATACTTTTTAGTGTTAACTATTCTTTACAATGCATTCTATTTTCTTTTTAATTATGTTAAATGCGATATTATGTCGCCGTTGAAAATATTGCTTCGATTCTAAGCGATTTTTTAACGGACAACAATTCGAACGGTTTTCTTTTAATAAACAAAAAATTGCAGTGAACAAAATATGCGAAATGTTTCAACGATTCGGATATGCATGGGCGTCGAAACTGTGACGCGCTGCTGATCGTGGTGGCGTCGATTTCGTCTGCGATCCGCAACGCTCGCCGCGGTCGATAACGGTGCGGTGGAAACGCGTCGACGTTGCCGTAATCACGCGCACACCCTCGTCGTCGGATACGGCGACGATGTCGCGTAGCAACACATGAATTCCGACACCAACGATGGCGACTTGGCAACGTCGCGGCGGCGCGAATTCCGCATTTGCCGCATCGAGGGGTGTATCTCCCGGTGCGAACCGGCTGGAACGCACGTTCACCGGTACATCGACGATGACGACGTGTTTAATTCCTCCTGAAAGAAACCAAGCAGAACAACGATCGCGATAACGTCGAAATAACATGAAATGAATCATGATCAAAAAATAATTTTTAATTGGCCTAGTGATTTGTTTTGACATTCGAATTTTATGGATTCAAAGCTTCGATATTAAAATCTTGGAAGATTGAAATAATAATTTCTATAAAATAGAACGATTGAAGGGCTATAAAGAGCCAAGTTATATAATAAAGAACGTTTAATTTAAAAACATAAAAATAAAAAATGATTACAAACGTTTCGAGCCGATCGAGACATTTTCTCAATGTTATTTAATAATTCTATTATTTAATAATATTATTTTATTTATTATTTAATAATATTCAATATTATTTAATAATTTTGTTCGAAGATTGTGTCGAAGAATAAAAAATATACAATTATTAATTTAATATAGTTAATAATAATAAATGCTGCAAATATAATAAATTATTCTCTCTCTCTCTCGCATTAACATTAGATTATTAATATTAGATACCTTTAGAAAGAACTAAAAGTAATTCTACTTTTAATCCTTTGACGGAAATTTTCAGAATTTAATCAGGAAGGCTTGGAACCGATTCGATGCTCTGCTCTATTCATTTTTCATCTAATAATTCTATATCTATGTACAAAATAAATAAAAGAAGCAATTAATAAGAAATAACATGAAACTTTTTCCTCCGTTTTTTTCTTTATTTATAAATAAAAAAATTAATAATAAAATACTAATCGTATTTTAATATTACGAGGACTTTTTGTTTTACTTATTAGAAAACATCTCGAGGAGGAGGCACGAGAATATTTATTTGATTCCTTGCGTCTTTTTTTTATGTTATTCACGAAAGGAACGGCAAGACCGATTGCACGCATAAAGTGACGTTTACAATGAGATTTTAAGACGTAAAGTTTAAACTTAAGCCTTAATTACATCAAACTCCAATCACAATCGAATGTGAGGAGACTAATCGACTATATGGATCTGTTTTCTATAACTGAACTAATGTACTTTTAGAACTTAAAGTGAGACAGGTATATATTTGATGACATTTCTTGAAAGCGAGAGAGTTCTGATGCAGTCTAGTGCAGGAATAAAACAGACCTCAATTGTTCAATTTCTTAAGGTTGAAGCTTTACATGTTAAAATTTCATTGTAGACGCCGCTTAACGAGATGCGAGATCTTTATGCTCACTCTTTCTACCATACTTCGGTCGCATCGAAATATGTCTTTCATGGTCGTCGTCTTTTATTTTTGAAACTCCCTACCGGGATGAAGTTGTCCCCCCCTCTTATTTCGATACACTCACTTCGTCGTTACTTCCTTCATTCATTCGGCAACTTCATCCACATCCGTGATATCCGTTTTGCTTGTAATCTTGAAAGTTGAAGTATACCTAGCTCCTTTTCTTCCTACTTCGATTCCTTTTTTTTTATATTATTTACGTATGTCTCAGATTTTTAGCTAAACTATTCACTCAATTTGTAATTAAACTTATGCCTGTTTCTACTAATGTAGTTTAATTTTAATCTCGATTTATAATATAAAACTAACTCTTCGTTTTGTTTCTTGTTCTAAAAAAATTGGAAAAAGATAAAGAGTAAGTTAAACCGAGGTTAAAGTTATTCTATATCGGTGGATATCATTTCACTAATTTTGTTAGTCTTTGCTGCTATTATTTGCAAAACACTAATATTACTTGTGCAGTTAGAATTTTTTTGCACTTGTTTCGCACTTTTACAGAAAATTGCAACGAGATGTGCATTTAACGTCATTTTATATTCTAAAGTAAAATACAGAATTCTTAATTCGTATTAAATTGTATGCTTGTAAACGTCTAGTAGCAATTTCTAGTGTACTTCTTTTATTAGGTTGTTACGGCAAGTGGACGTCTGAGACTCTAGAAAGCTATTAATGACTCTATTGCTTAGTATTTAGCTTTAAGAATCTATCCTCCGATGATTTCTGATTTTAAGTTGTTTATTAGCATTATTTTATTAAATTGGCAATCGATTTAATTTATGTATTATTATTTCAGTTTCAATTCATGATTGCGTTTTAATAACCGACAGTAACCGGCGCGCAATTTATATAATTGAATGTATTTAAAGTTTACACATAGAAATATATATATTATTATGCACCATGATTCAGCCTCGATCATATTTAACGCTCCTTTATTTATTAAAGATTTTCGATTTTATTTGGTAAATCTAATTCAGATGTGTCCTCTTAAGAACGTAAAAATCGTGAAAATAATAGTTTCTTTTATTAGGTTACTGCAAAAAGTGGAAATCTAATAATCTTTCAAAAATCATTATGTCTGTTCACGTTACTTGAAATCCCTCAAAATTTCTACACTTAAAATGAGATTTTTTTTTTTTTTTGACAAAGCGAGTAAAATTAGAGATCGCTATTTTTTGACTGGAATATTAAATGGTCTGATACTCGAATATTAAGATTTTCAATTTAATCAAGTCTATTTTGTATCTTTAATCAAATATTCAAATTAATCGACTCAAGTTCAAAACAGAAAATAGTCGAATTCAGATTCGATTAAAATAAATAACAGTCGAATTCGATTCTTTATTAAAATTAATACGAGTTATTTAAATCTCGAAATAAACGAGTAGTCATCTGCTGTACTATCGACTAGCAACTAAGTAATTTCGAGCGACAGTTCACAGTTTGAAAGCTGTACGGTTCAATGTTTTTGATTTGATTTGGCAAATACGACCAAGCGCGCGTTCTTGTGGAAACATAAAAAGCATGAAAAAAAAAATGTCCTTTCTGTCTGTTTGTGCGCGATGCCCGGCATGTGCTTCCGAGATGTGGATTTCTGCGTGCGAGTATTTCCATATCCATACGCCTCGTGCGATCGTATATAGGTGTGCGTGCGTACGCGCGCGCGTGTGTGTGGTGTACACGCGCGGCGGCGACGCGATTCCGCCGTTCTTTCGGCCCGCTCTCGACCCGCGACCACAGCCCTCGGTGGCCTCGCCGACCGGCGGCGCCGGTCTGGCAACGTCGCGGGCGGCATAGATTCCGCTCCGCAACCGCAACTGTACGTTTGCCGCCGAGCCGCCATGATACCGAAGCCGCGCTGGCCGTGCAACGGTTTCTCCGCAGTGACGCGCAAGCCGCTGCCGACGACGTGACACGATAACGCTGGACGAGTAACACGACTGCGGCTGTTCCGTTTGTTGATTTCGATCATTCATTTTCGCGGTATTATTATTATTATCATCGATTAATAATAATCAAACCCGTGACCATCGTGTTCTTCGTGGAAGGAACCGGTGGCGGTGTTCCATCGTCGCGATCTCGATCTCTTTTTTTTTTTTTTGAAAGTTTGAACTTTCCGCGAAGAAATCGGAAGATCATTTTCCACTGCTACTATCTGAGATTCGCTAGAAGACTTTCGTTCGATAGGGACTTTATCGATCTTTTATCACGAGAGAGATTTTGGAAAGTACTACTTGGAAAGTACTCGCGAAACGATTAGCACTTTCTGCGCGAGGTGCAAGATCGAGTTGCGAAGCGGAAGAATAGTCACGAGCGAGTACAATTGAAGAAAAGAAAGCGAATTTTTCGGTAGCTCTTATGACCATGTTCGACACGGAGAGGTTCATCGAAGAGATAGAGAGACGGCCGGCGATCTACGATGTGAATCGCGGCGAGTACAACGACCGTAACGCCAAGATGACCGCGTGGGACGAGGTCTGCCAGGTGATGGTACCGAATTGGGCGCGCTTGACGGACGAGGAGAGAAACGTGCAAGGTATATGGCATGGCCGCGCCACGATTGATCGATCCGGATTCCTTCAGCCGCCGAGCCGCCGAATTACGTAGCGGAAATCCAAAAACTTGGAACTGTCGCGAATTGATATTCCCCATACGATCGAATTGATTGAGCTATCTTATTGAAAAGATCTAAAAAAAAAGAGATGTTCTAATACCGGTCTACAATAGAAGCCGTTGCAATCGTGAAGTCTTAAGTCGTAGAAAGTTGACCAATCATGGTCGATCATTCTTCTCACATTTGACTGTGATTGGTCAATTTTCTATGACTTCTATTGTAGATCTCCGTAATAGAAAAGGTTTAGGCGAAGATATCTTCACGTGGTCTCGGGTTTCGATAAAAAAAATGGTAGGAATTTGGGGAAACGCAGTGCGATTTTGATATATTAATTAGATGGCGTTGTTATTTATATAGAATATGTTTTACTAAATTTTTACTTTGAGAGTCAACTTGAAGACCTTTAATCGGAAACGAGTTTATGCTGAAATTATGGCTAAAATGAATATAACGTTTTAATTGCGATATTCGTGATCAGGAAGGTCACTGAATTACTTAAGATTCATATAGAACGATTCTTTATTTGGAAAAAGGCAAAATTAAATTTAAAAAAAGTAATTAAAAAAGTCTCACTGCATGATATTATTTCTAGAAGATAAAATATCATCATAAAAACATATATGTATCTGCACTGTAAACAAGGAGCATATAATTTTATTCATTATAATGTTTTTAAGAGCGAAATTCGGCTGTTTAATAGGCTTTGTAAAATATAAACCAAAAAAAGTTTTATGGCATAATATTTCGTCTACAAGACAATATATAGTAAAGTTTGATAGAGTGCAGATATATAGCTGCACTGCAAATGAAGTGTAAATGAGGTTGATTTGTTATTTCTGTTGATTTCAGACTCTATGTATATTTTGTTGTGTAAATGTATATTAAATTTGAAGAGATTATTCGTTGAAGTTATTTAATTCTATTGATACGATATCAATGATATTATCTAAAATCTAGTGTTGGAATATATATGTTGGAAAAACAGTTAAAATTTTTTAGTATAAACTACTTATTAAAGTGTGTACCCAAAAATTGAATAAAAAAATTTTTTTAGCGTAAACAAAATAATATAATATTATGGCTCAACAATAATAAAATTAGTAATGACAATAAGAAGGACTACGAGCCGAAACAATTTAATTTAATAAAACAATATACTATATGTACATACAAACGTTTTGTAACACAGTACAAACGATTAGGTCATTATTAATGTGAAATAAAAATTAAAAAGACCGGTAAATCTTGACAGTATAAACGTATAAAATCTTGCGCAGTCTTGTATCAAGATGTTGCATCGCTACTTTGAGATCCCTGATTATATTGACGAACATTAGTATAGTGTTGAAAAGTTATTGAAATTTCACGTGAGAGTCAATCTTACAAAGCACATTCTAAATCTGAGTAAATCAAATTAATAAAACTAATAGTGATAGTTAATATAAAAGAAACGCAGCACATTGCGATCTGAGTCGAGATTGTATAATTAATTGTAATCACATCTCACGCAAGAAGACTATTTTTTAACATAGTTCCATTAAAATTCGATCTGAAGGAGTTAAATATATTTATTAAAAAAAAATGTTTTGATATATTACTGTTCCTTCCAGTGTTCCTTTAAAATCACAATTTGTATTTTGAGAAAAAATTCTTGGTATTGTAATCATCATAATTAAATTATGATTATTACTGCTACAACGTTAATAATAACTATATGGATTAAATTATAATATTGATTGTATTATCGATGTTAAAAATTCAACACGAAAATTTTAATTGAAAATATGAAGAATATGAGTGAATTTTACATAGAAAAGGAACATTTTGTACTTGTGCCTAAACAAATGCAAAATATGTTAACCATGTAGAATCGTATTCTTCATTTTTTCTCGCGTTACAAAAAATCAGGAAGCAAAATAAATTCTTCAAAAATTTTATAAAAGATTCTCTAGATATTTGATACACTATTATTATTATTATTATTATTATTATTCTATTATTTTATATCTTATAGAAGAAAATTGTAATCGTTAGTTTGTGACAATTTTTAGAGAAAAATTTACGCGGAAAATGGAGGAATATACGGGATTATTTTATGAAAGAGCTGAAACTTCAGAGATCGCATAACTTTGGGCCTGCCGGACGAAAACGGAAGAAATACATGTACTTCGACCGATTGTTATTCCTCATGCCAACAGTGGAGAACAAGAGGTATCACTGTCGTCAGAAACGACGAACAATTGATGATATCGTTAACTTTAATCTTGTTTTAGAGTTCCTTCGAGCCTCAACCTTCCTTGCAAATCGGAGGAAAGCGAGGGTGAAATGGACAATCCTGTGATCGAGGAGTATGATCCTCTTACACACGGCAGTGCTTCTGTAACAGGTACCTCTATAAGTAGCCGGGAGTACCTTCAGACGGGTACACCTTCGTACAAGGTGTGCCCGCGTTATTCGAAACAGTTGTGCGAGACATCCTTCACGCCCTTCGACAACGAGATACACGACATCCTCTCCTCGCACAGCAATCAGCGTGTTACCCTCGACGAGGAGGACTATGACAAGATGTTTCTCCTCTCGCTGCTGCCAATCATCAGACAGGTGCCAGAGGAGAAGAAGCTAGATGTTAGGATACAGATGCAGCAAGTTTTGGCCATGGCGCTCCGTCCGTCTGATGATAAATGAACCATTCAGCGTGGATGGTTTTTTTTTTTTAAGAAGACAAGATAATCAAAATGTGCTGTATGTTGTAGAAAAGGTTTTTGCAGCTACTTACTTACATTATATATATCTCTTGATTTACCGAGTTTTAATATTTTTTAAATTATCTTTACACATATTAGTGAACATTTGAAATGGAAATTGTTAGTCTAAAATTTTATTCTAAAATTGAATGGATATGCATATGTAATATAAAACTATTTTGTTTACTGTATCTTAACGTTTGCAAAATAACTGTAACTTATACTTGGCAGAGTACTTTGTTATTTTTTATTATGTTAGCATTGATAATTGTAGATATAGTTTGGAATATAATTAAGATAATTGCATAAAGACTTTAAACTACATTTATATATATATATATATATATATATATATA
>NW_017277819.1:411628-448271 GCF_001594065.2 Cyphomyrmex costatus
ATATATATATATATATATATACAGATGTAAATTAACAAGGACGCTATGTTGAAATAATTACAATTATAAAATGATAGAATATTCTAGGATATTTAATGGATTAATTTTATATAAAGTATATGAATATGAATATAAATACTGCATCTGTGATATATTAAGCTCTGTTTGACAATCGAAACTAATGACGAGGACATCATGACAAGGACATTGTACGTGTATATAACACAATCTTATCATGTCAAAATGATTCAACATTCAACTGAATCAATTGAAATATATATCTCATATCTTATTTTGTAAGTTCTTATTTATCAGCTCTTGCATTGTATTTTTATGCCTGAATTTGCGTATATTTACAAGTATTATTGTGATAACATAAATTATCTTACGTATTGTTGTTATTGCATTAAAATTTATTACTCGATCTATTATATAATATATTATCACTGATGTATTTACCAAATATGATAACTTATCGACAGGGATCGAATATCAATAGAGCAACTACTTTTTTCATTACCGACATTGGATAATATTACAATATTACAATTTTTTTTATTAATCGCGATAAATTCAATTTGCATTTACTAATTAAAATATATTTTATCAATTTTATACAATTTTTGTACAACTATAGAAAGTATTTGTAGATATGTGAAAATTGTATGCGCATCTACTTTGTCGATATGGTAGAATTTGGTGTATCGATCTACAAAAGAGAAAGAGGAGGGAAATTTACGAAATTATTTTTTAGTTATTTAGAGTTTGTTTTAACACATAGTGCATAAACGAATCAACCAATTAGATTTCTTCCTTTCCTTCTATTTTATAAAAAAGAAGAATTTTTATTGATTGTTTCTCTTATATGCACCATGCATCGAGGAGGTAACCACCAGCCGAAACACTGTCTCACAGATCGCATATTTTCATTCGATTTCATACGACCTCATGTGATGAAAAACAATCCTTTTCACTATATATGAGGTTATTTGATTTAAACAATTTTATCTGATGTTATACAATTATTCCTCGTTGTACCTGCAATTATCGGATTATACATAGGGATTTCATATGAATTTTATAATAATTGCAGGGACTCTGTCCCACGATTACATTAGGTGGTTATCCCCTCTCCATGCATTATGTGATATGCAAGTCTGCGATCATTAGGGTATATTCGCACAAATTTATGTAGCTACATAAACATATGTATAAAGAAAATTATCCAATCGTATTTCTCTTATAAAGATGCATGTAAAATTTGGATTAATTTTTTATGCATATTTCTATGCGGCTATGCAAGTTGTGTGAATATACTCCTACATTGAGCTTTCTTTGTTTAAAAAGTACATTACATGCAAAAACTGTGATTGCATTCAACGTGTTCCTTTGTTAAATTGCTCGTAGAAGTCGGCTGTTGGTTGATGTTTATAAACAAAACGGTTCAAGTATTCCTGATGTTGCTTTTGTTGTTCAGCAAGTTGCAAATTCTCTTCTGCAATTTTCTTGTTGAGCTCTCTAAAAGAATATAAATACAAAGTGGCATTAAAGTATTGTTACACTTCTTAAAGTATTGTTTACACATACAAAAATATTGAATATAAACGAATTGTTAATATCGAAGAATTTTTAAAGCAGCAAGTTAAAAAATCATAATTTTCTTTTAAAATATATATCATTAAAAATAATTTTGTTGTATAGAATACATTTAGATATGTTTTTAAATGATATTTTAAAAAAATTAAATACGAGATTAATTTTAGGATCTTACGATTTTCTTTGATTTAATTCGCAGTCATACGAGTATACTGCTTGAAGGTGCGAATCCATTAATCGATCCCAAGTCTCGTTGATGCATTTCTCTTCGAATTTGATTTTCTGTAAAAGATCGAGTTTCCTTGCGTTCTTAAAACTAATAATTTTGTGTAGATTTATAATTGCGACAAATATTTCAAATACATTTTGTATCAAATATAACTTTATTTTTTAACATTATCTACGAACATATGTAGATATATTTATAATACGTATAACCATGATTCAGCCGTAATATCATCAATAATATCAATGACGCATACTTAGTTCTTGTCTACTGTTGGCGTATAATTTACAAGATGATTATATGTATAATATAAATTATATCTGATTTGCAAAATTTTTTTTAGAAATCGGCCTCTTTTTAATATCTTCCATTTTATTGAACAGTTAAAAGAAGCTAAATTGAAAAAGTGTATTAAATTTTAATAAATATTTATTTGAATAGTACTAACTAAATATTTACTAAATGTAAACGTAGGTACATTTATTTCGTATAAGCACTATTAATTTGATTTAACTATTATTTTTGTTGAGTAATTATTTATTTACTCTAAGTAAATGTTGGTACTATTGAAAAAAAATATGTATTAAGATTTCGTGTAAATTTTTTTCTCAGAGCAGATTGACAGGATTGTTGATACGATAAAGAGTAATTCCGCTGTTCATACTAACACTGATCTCCTCCATTTGTTGCAACTGAGCATCTCGGAAGACCTTCAACTCGTCCGTAGTCATGCCCTTGTATCGGTCCGTCAACGGCTTGTGCGGACCGCGGGTGCTCTCAGCCTGTTCCCTAGCCTCGGTGAGGAAATCTCCAGTCACGTGATTATAGATTTCCGCTTTCTTGTCCTCCTCATCTTGAACGGCTTCGCAGTGACGGCGATGCTGCTGCTCCTCGGCCTGTAATCGAGCGGAAATAAATTCCGTGAAACCATCGTGGAGCATTGAAGTATATAAAAGGGCCAGGGACATGAAGAGGAATTAATGCTAAGTTAAAATACAGAGGGAGGTCCGAGGTAGTATAATGAGAGGAATAAAAAAGAAATCACAATCAGCAACTTTATTGTGATTATCGGGGCAAATTATCGTAGCACTTTGCACGATGATGTCATGAAGCTTATTCATCGACCACGAGAGAATCGCGTAGACGACTTTTATATCCTGCGATGCGACGAGCTAAAATGCACGTGGAGTGTGCAAAAACGTCGCACGGTGTTTTTTATTACATTGTATCTGCGGCCGGTTTATTATTACAAGTGTTTTTTGATCATATTTATTTCTCTTGAGAAAGTTAATATCGCAGAAATGTTTACAACTTCTGAAAAAGGAAAAAGCATCCTAGCAACAACAGTAGCGTAAATTATTTTTTTTTTACTTCTGATCATATATAGTTGTAGTTCTGTATATTTAAATGCATGAAATTTTGTTTAAAAAATTTTGGTTTAGTATTTATTTGTGCCATTTAATAGAATCTTCTTCATTCGGAAATAGTTATCTATACAATAAAAGATATTTTATACTCTGAGAAAAATGATCTGGTTGGATTAAATAGCAATTCTGATGAGTGATGGAAAATGGATAAATTAAAATTTTCTGGTTATATCTATCTATTAGAATTCTTGTTGAGATAATTTGAATTTTGATTGATATAATTATTCTGATTAAAATAATAATTTCAGTAAATTTTATCAGAAACATGGCATTAACTAAAAAAAAATTCAGGTATTCTTAATTAGAAATTTTTCGAAAATATACTTGTGTAAAAGCTAAATCCTTGTTAAAACTTTTATATTGAATTTATAACATAATCGAGAGTTAATTTAATGTGATTATTATTCGAATATTTCATATTAAATTGTAATTTTAATTCGGATAAGAATAACATTTTTTAATTTTACATATTATAAATATTAATTTTATTAAAAACATATGTGTTGCACATAAAATGTTGCACTTTGTGTGTTAATATTTACATACAGTTTGTGCTACTTTATTCTAACATATTTATCTTGTGTTAAATTAACACAAAAACTTGAGTGGACTTTGAAATTATGTGTAAGATTTACTCTTAACATTTTATAAGAAAGGAAAAATAAAAAAATAGGTATGGATTCTCGAGCAGAGTAAACAAAGCTATTGTGATTGACCTTGATTTTTTCGCTATTGGAGTATAAAAAGCACTTCAAGTAACCCCGGGTTAAACAAATTCAGATTTTTCTGCGACATAACTTTCATATGTAGTGTATCAATCCGAAATTTTCCTATGAGAGCCCGACATAAAAAGGAGTAACGAATTCTATTTATACATTATATATGTATATATTAGAAAGATTGAAGTCGGAAACAAACAGACAGGTAGCGCATGGTTTAATGTGTCAACACCATCATGTCTAACAATGCTCGGATCGATTGCTTCATTAGATATAAGTGGGCCTGTATTCAAATATAGATGTGTTCTTATCTTCTATCGGACATGATCAAGCATTAGTCGACTAAAAAAGCTCCACTCTTTCCTCGAAGTGGCTTAATAAAAAACGTTACCCCTTTCGAACATCCATCTTACTTGCCAGACCCGGTTTTCATTCGACTTCTACCTCCGCCTAGAGATCAAATCGGTCAAAGGAATCCATTTTTTGCCGGTAGAAGACGCGAAAGCAAAAGCGGCGGAGTCCCTAGAACGCGAAATATAATAGCAGCTACTGCTGCGCGTCGTTTATAGGAATAAAACCAGAATTATTTTGAAAAATCATACAATTAATTTTATCTAATTTATTTAAAAGATTGTGAATTTTCTTTCTTGGATCAAATTTGACTCGAAATTGACGCTGAAATCTGTAATATAGTTACTGATGTTGGGTTTCTGAGGTCTAGTTAATTTATGTTAATTAAAAAGCAAGTAATTTCGAAAAACCAAAATGACATAAATTGTACAAAAAAAAAAAGTTAAATATACACAAATATATGTAAATATAAAAATAATAAATATTAAATGTAAAAATATACTATACAAGTATATTTTTTTATAAAGTATACTATGTGAAAAGAACAATTTTGCTAAAGTATCTAAAAATTTAGCTAAATACAGATCTGAAAATAGTTCTGTTGAACCATTTAAATAATTATATCGGATGATGAAGCTGATGATGAAACGTAAAAATTCTTTGTAGCATTATCATCAATCTTAAGTGATTCCTGTATAATTATTTTGATGGTCTATAATTATTTTCGGATCCATACCCGGCCTAATTTTCACCTGCTTCGGCAAAATCATTTCTTTAAGGGTATTAAAAAATACTAAAGGTTACTAATTGTAGTAATTTTAATAAGAATAAAAAATAAACAATACAAAGTTTTGAATAAGATCGTTATGTGACTACACAATAATTAGGAAACGAAGACCCTAAACGGTCAAGCTTATTAAATCTTAAGTGCTGTGAAATAGTTCTATGTGAATTTATATACTATAATACATATATGTAATCTTTTTTTTTATTAAACCGCGCGACAAAATTATTTTCGGTCTTGAATAAAAAAGATCAAAAAAACCAAAGATCTAAAATTTGTAGATATAATATAAGGAAAATTAAATTGTGTTCGACATTTCTGACAAGGGATTTATAGTTGAGTGAGTCCAAGAGACTCACCGGTCAATTGCAGATTAACTCTATATTATTCGCATGCTTTTTAAATATAATTATCTATTTGCGTGGAATGTTTCTGTCATTCCAACATTGTATCTCAATTTTCATAATATTCTCTTTGATAAATGTACAATTACATGAAAATTAATAATATTCAATGCATCCTTTAGGTAAAGATAAATGAAAATAATTTTCTATAAACTGTGAAACAATTTAAATACAATAATGTGTGCAAATAGCATTCATACATTTAACAGATTTATAAGGTCGGGTCTTTAGACATCCCACGCGAGTAATGAAGGGTTAAAGGTGCGAACAGAGAGAATTCCGTGTACCAGAGCGCGATTAAATATCGCTGTGGCTTCGTTCAACCTTCGTCGGCATTCCTCCTCCATCCGTGCCAACGTCGCCGCACGCTTGTCCCTGGAGAGGACGACTTCCTGATAGGCATCCTCGGCGTCTCGTCGCGCCTTCTCAGCTGCTTCGCGCTCCTCCTTTTGTCTCTGTATCCACCAACGCATCTGCTCTTTCTGCGCTTTCAATCGCTCGGGAAGATTGCGATCCTCGCCCTCGAACCTGTGGCAGCCGTAATATTTCATCGTTTCTCCGCTCTTCCGCGGTGTTACGCTCATTACCATTGCGCCAGGGTGAGCAAGCTGCGGGGTAAATTATTATGCGCGCAAAGATCTTTTACGAGCACGGAAAGGAAAAATACCGTACGCATGATAGTGGCGATTTACAGATTGTATGTAGAAATGAGTTCTTCCCACGATAGCTCGGTCATTTAATGTTATATACGAAAATCTTAATTTTTATGTTAGTTCACACGATGGATCATTCATGATTGCATTTAAGAAGGAAAGAAAGGATAGAAAGATAGAGAGAGAGAGAGAGAGAGAGACTAAAAATTGTACGAATCATTTAATAATTTCTATATAATGGATTAGGGAAGAAGTCTTTTTACAAATAGCTGATTATCTCGGTTTTTTACCAAAAAATCACAGAAGTTTTACACCGATGGAATAATGACTCTATTCGAAAAATAACGAACGATCATCTATTAAAACGGCATATTTTATTTAATAAAAGGGTTGTAAACAATTTAAAAAATATGTTTTAATTATGCTCCAACTTGTAAAAACTTTTTCTCAGATCCAGTATATTTTCAAAAGTATACAAAAATTATTAAATGATTATTGCATACACTTTAACATCTTTATAAAGTATTATTTATAAGGCTGTGCATTTAAAAAAGGAAAAGATAGAGACATTATTTAATATCTAGGTGAAAATGAATCCAGACACGAACGACCCATCATCGTAATAAATTACCGGAAAATCATCGCGTGTACTAAGGGTTAATAAAGTTGAAACATCGGGAGTGCAGGAAACATATAATAAACGAGTTTCACAAGCGCGCACGTTCTTTTATCTTCTTCTGGAAAGTCCGAGATAAAACTCTCTGGGGCTTTTCTCCCGGTTGCACCACTCATTGTTGGCGGTATTAATCAGACTATTTACGCACTTCTGAGCGGACGCTGCTCCCAAGTTCGGATCGTCGCCGTTGTCGTCCACGCGCGCAGGAAGCGATTTCTTTAACGCCTCGGGGTCGTACAGATCGTAATCCCGCCTGTTCTCCGCACGTTGATGGACCCGTCGGAAGGAATCGATCTCCTTGTTTATCCTTCGCCTCTCCTGTAAACAGGGAAGTGAAGTTGTTTCGCTCTCTCGATCGATAAAGTTTTTAATTCAACAGCACGTATGACACCGAAATCGCCGAGTACCAGCTCGAGTATCGAGCGGACATTCCCGGTGTAATTATCGGCGTTGACGGCACTCAATTACCTCCTCCTGCCGTCTCTCCAAATACGCGGCGTGCTCGCTGCTGCGAATGAAAGCCTCATCCAATTGACATTCTTTCGCCTGTTCCCACTCGCGCTGCTGCTTCTTCTCCTCGACTTGCTTATCCAAGAACTCCTTGTCTATCTACAAATGTCAGGGAAACAATCCGCGCGAATCCTATCGCATTGAAGCGAACAACTTCCCAGACGTTAGATCAATCAAGTGTCGTTTCATCGAATGATGCTTGTGGCATTTACGAGATATTAAGGAAAATGTATGATATAAAGCTAGGTCAATTTAATTGAGCGTAGATTTTAACAAGTTTAATGGCAAATATTGGTACAAAGTATTTTTTTTAATTAATTAGAAGGACTCAATTAAGTTAAATAGAATGATCGAATAAAAAATTAGAGTAGATGCGATCAGAATAAAATATGAAAGTCTAATAACGAATTCGATCATTTATATTCCATTGGATAGTTAATTACGCTATAAATTTCTTGATATACAGTGAACAATTTTGATAAACGAATAAAGTAAGTATTAATTTAACTTATCATAAATTTTACTGAAATAATTTGTTTCAAGCTAATTTATTCACATATTATTCCTACTAATTTTTATTTCGTGTTAAATTAGCAAAATAGACTTTTCCAACTATGTATTTTACAGAATTTTCCAATTATGTGTATAAAATGTTTAATTAGATTAGCATAATAGAATCAGCTTTGACAATAAATGAATATTCTATTAAATAATGTGACATAGTATCATTATTGGGTACTTAATCGTTTTAAACATTTGTATGCTTTTACATTTAACCTTGATAATTTCATAGCAGCTTTTAGTATGCATTAATCTATTATAATACGAGTGATCGAATTTACTATACTACAAACGAATAGATTATAACAATATTAAATATATATATATATGTTAGTACAAAGTATTTTTTTAATTAATCAGAAAGTTGCAAGGTGTTAATGACTGATTTAAAGTAGATTTAATCGAAACAAAATATAAAAATCTAACAAATAGTAAAATTGATGATAGAATCGAGATTGAATTCCTACCCCAATTTTTCTAATGCGAGGGTTAAAGATGCGTAATTTTCTCGCTTCTTCGGTTTGCCGCTTGCGTTCTATAGACGCGGCGAGCTTGAGATCCTCCGGAGTAGCACGGTGTTGAAACTTAAACATTTTGGATATTTTTCGAGGTAAAATCTGGGAAGTGTGATTTCTTTTTACGGCGGCGAGATTACACGTGTGAGACCGAAAGCGTGAATATATCCGGACTTTTCAGCCTGGAATCGAAATCGAAACTGAAATGTCTGAAGTTTCGTTTGTCCAGTTTCGTTACCATGGTGAGTTTTAGGAGGGTTATACGTAGAGCCGATAAATTCCAACCCCATAGACGATTCCAACTACACAGTATTCATTTAGGGGATAAAGCGTCGTGTGTTGCGACACACACATTTTGTCCAATTAAGATTCAAAATTAGTTAGTATAGCGAAATGTCCGATCGAACGGAATTAATTGTTACTTTAGAAGGGAAAACTGAACCATAACGAGAGTTTATGAAGTGAAGCGCAAAATACTTGATAATATAATTAACACGCCAATTTTATCGTAATTTTACGCAGGGTATATTACAAAATTGATAAATGCATTAATGTTGCTTCAAAGGAATCATTAAAAAATGTAAATAACATACACAAGATAAACTATGTAAAGTGATAAAAAATATGGGAGATACTGAAAAACGTTTCGTACAAAAGTGGAACGGTTTTAAGGGGAATATATTTTAGTTACGTTTTTTTTTTTTTTAGGTAGAGGCGGCAAAAAGATATAAAGATCACCTTCACTTTTTTAAATGGAATTAATGAATTGATTGGTGTACAGAAGAAAACAGATAGTTGCTTATTTAAAAAGTTATCCATTTTGGTTTTTTTTTGCTACTATAAACTACAATAGCATGCAAAAATTTCCAGTCAGTGACATTTGGTGCTAGTATAAGATTTCGTTATCCACGTCTTATACTAACACCCGATAATAATTAAAATTTTATTAGTCAGATAGTAAGATTATAAATTTTTGTCATTTTTGTATCATTCATTTCTGAAATTATTCCCATGTTACGAGAAACATGATGTACGACTACATAAAATATAAATAACTTTTAAAAATTACTCCAAAACAGAAAGAGAGAGAGAGAGAGAGGGAGCTAGTGCTTCAAACTTCAATGACGTAAAAAAACCTTTGCGAGCGATTGTATCATTTTCTGGATTTATTAAATTGCCCTCGGGAGCTTGACTGACGCTTCTCTTTGACGGCTTTTTAAAGTCCCCCTATATTGGATATTATAGTATATCGTAATTACTGTATACGATCAATACACGGTGTGATTTGAATATTGCTGTCGCGCAAGTTCGACGTTTGACTTCGGTCCCATTCGATTACTTATCCGACGCGATGGAATAAAATAAAATAAAGAGAGCTGATAATTATTCAGCTGTTAAAGAGGCATGCATATGCGTGTGTCACGTGGGGAGCAGCTGTCGATGGTATAAACATGTGTATATGGCATCATTATCTGTTGATTTCGTGAAATCCATCTTAGTCTCTTCCGTTACGCGCGTGCTGCGTCGATTCAATTTGTCATCATATTATTGTGGTGACATGCACGATAAGCAAGGGAAGGGAGGAAGCGTCGATTAAAACATTTTAATTGGGTTAGCCGTATCTCTGCCTTCGATAAAGCGACTCACAGCTCTCACGAGGCCAGAAGCCGTGAGGTCGCATAACCCCTGTGGCAGTTATTTGCTTAGAAAGAGCGACGCGAACAGTAGAACGGTAGAATCTTTTTTTATAACTAGTTATTCTTCTCCTGATTAAGTGTCGATCGAATTGCGTTAGATTTTATAGTGGAAATATTTTGACTCTGAAAATTTCTGAAAGAAATACACGCATAATGGGAGTAATTCAATCAACTGGAACACTAAGGAAAATTTATTCAATTGATAATTCTACATATTATTATACATTATTAAATTTATAATTTTAAATTATATTCAATTTGAATCATTTCTATACGTCGTTATTGCTTTTATTCAAAATATATCGTGTTATATAATTGTTATTGTATTATGTGTATGATTTAACTAAAACAATAAAGCTAAACAATTTAATTCTAGAAAATACATTAATTTGACCTACATTCAATTTATTATTGTTCGCCAAGTGCACATGTTAATATGAAAATTGTTTATTTTAAGACTTAAACAATTCAATCATAAGTAAATTGATTTACATTTTGATACACATGAAAGTTAAAAATAATAAAATGTTATTTGATCCAAGGAATTGGATTATCATTGCTTTTTTGATATTCAACAGCTTATAGCTATGAATTTATTTTTTAATTAATTTTTATTATTTTGCTCTTTTAAAATTAATAGTAATTTTTGTATAAGTTTTTCTATAAAAAATAAATATAACGTATTATACCTAGAGTCTTTACATCTATAATTTCTGTCAAAATGTAGCATGTTATAACAGAACACATCTCTTTAAATCATGAAATAAAATACAACATTTGCTGTAAATGTAATATATTTATCGTGGTAGATGGGGTTTAGTGAAAGACTCGCTTGTTCATGGCATAATTGGACGAACTGAAGAAAGTATTATATTGGTAGAAATAATATCTCATTATAGTAATAATAAAACTATTAAAAGAAAATAACGCGGATGCGATTTCGCATCAGACTTACAGTACGCATTATTTGCAAGCTGAAGAAATTCAATTGAAGAAGAATAACAATGGCAAATGTTACTGTATTAGTGAATATTAGTGTTTTATCTTCCTTTAGAAGCGCTGCATACGTTTTCCGAGCAAAATAACAGGTCACGATAAAATAAAGTCAAAATAAAATTAAAATAAATCGTAAAGTGACTTTTAATAATCATTTTGGTGCCATTTTGATCATAATATGCCTTTTTGTTATATATATAAAGAATACGTAAAAAATTAGATATTTAATATTTATTTATTCTGTTTATTAAAATTATAAAATTTTCTATGATTTTGTAATGAATTAATCAGAATTATAAACATATCTGATATTTGAATATGTGTTTCATAAATGCTAAAAATATTTGAATTAAATAATTCTATTTTTAGACGAAATCAAAGTTTCATTATTTAAATTCATTATTATCTATTACTTAAATATATTTACAATGATCAATAAAAATTTTAAACAAATATCAAATATTTATGCTCAAATACTATTTAAATTTAAGCATTTTCGAGTTGAAATTCTATTTTAAGCATTTGCGAGTTCACACAGAAGAATATTTTATTGCTATGAACAATGATTATATAGTTTCTTATAAATATACATAACGATTATTTTTAACAAAGAATATTTTTTCGATAATAGTCTTAAAATATATTTAATACATTTAACACTAATTTTATAAAAACTTGTTATTATGTATTCGTAAAAAACACAAACTTATTATTTTTCAAAAAATATTATCCAATAATTAATTTTATATTTTATACGAATATAATAAACAAATTGAATTTATTTTCATTAATAATCTTATATAATTTAAATATTAAACTTACTAGGATTTAGAATATATTTTAAATTTGATGCTTGTAATAAACTTACGATAGATTTACGGTTCTATAAATTTTGAAATATAATTAGAATATACTTAATATTTAAATACAATAAATGTATACTATTTTGATACTTTTGATACCGAGTATTCATTTCATATACTTGTGATTTTGTGCATCGTTTAAAATATGAAAAATATTTCAAGAATTCGAAAAACGTGCACGATGCAATATAAATTATAAATTATCCCTTTGAAGATGACCTTCCAAATTTAAAATACAGTTACCGATGCTAAATCTATGAAATTCGTTTAATTTATGTTGATTAAAGGCACTAATTAATTTCAAGGGCTAAATAAATTTCAAGGACTCAAGATTACTTAACTCGTATAAAATTGAATATTAATTGTAAGTTTATTCAAATAAGCGAGAAAGGTCATATATTCGGTCGAATCACTGTTCTTGATGTCTAAGTTTACTTTAATGGAGGGAAAACATTAAGCGAATAAAAGGTACATTGTGACTCGGACAAATTTTTCAAGTCTCTCGATCGTTTATATTCGCATTATATTAGCCTACAAGATTGCCGGAAGTGTTGTTCGTGGAAAGAGCGGAATGAGGGAACGGAATCTCGGGTCAATCGCGCGTGTGTACATCAATCTCGCTTAATTAATTCCGGGACGAAGGCTATCCTTTCGTAAGATCGATCGACCGCGTTATGGATCACCGTGAAAACATCGTTGCGATTTTAATCACGTAAAAATCACGTTGCAATACGATCGATAGAGGAATAAGGTATATAGTTAATCCGACCCGCCGCGCGTGAATAGATAGGTCTATGCGAGGCTATCCTCCCTGACTGAGTGACTCCGAACCGCCATGTTCGCGGGGAGCGCGCGAATCTCGCCGAGGTCGCGGGAGCGATCTCGACAGCTATCGCGCCCCGCGTTCGTCGATGAAAAATCACCGTTGATTATTGACAAACAGACACTCGACGAGTGCGACGCGGCGCGACGCGATAAGGAGAAGATCCTCTCCTCGCAATTGCGCCGCGAGTATCCCAGCCGACGCGATATCGCGAGACGCGCGCTTCGTTCCTCGAAGAGAGGGAGAGAGAGAGAGAGAGAGAGAGGAGAGGGAGAGGATGCGCTCGCAGCATGGCGAGACTCTCGGGCGCCTGCGTGGCCGGGTGACGTCATTAGCGAACCGGGCAGCTCGTCGTCGTCGCCGTCGTCGGCCAGACATTCAGTCTCGCCTCGGCCGTTCGAGGAGATTGTGTGTGTAAGTTTCTCTTGGCGCGATCTCGCCCATTCTTCGCTACAGTGAGCCGCAACTATCGGCGGAAGTTTTGACATACCTACGCGCGATCGGCGGATTGGAATCGATCCCAATTTACCTATACGGGTGTTGGACGGGTCGATCGGACTGATTCAAAAGGCGCCTTTAAGAAGAGGAAGACGCGCGTCCGGCCGGACGCGCGTGGTGTGTTTTGCCTGTCTTGACTAAATCGCCGCCGGTCGTTCACCCGCGGTGTGCGCGACTACGAATATTTCTTACGCAACGTTCCGATCGGGAGAGATCGGAGCGCGGAGGAAAGTTTCTCCAGCTTGAGGGGAGAGCGTTTTCCTCGCGCCGGGAAAGTCGGAGCTGAGCGGAGCGACGCGAACGTGACACGTGCGAGGATCTCCGTATAGTTCCTCTTCTTTTTCAATACCTACGAAACGAGAAACAGTGGGCCTGGCTCTCGAAATCTAGAAATCGTAGGTGTGTTCATTCGGACCGTAATTAAATGCCAGGCGGTGCGTGTCGCGGGGAGATGCGCGCCACCGTCCTGAAGTAGGACCCTCTTCTCCCCGCAGGGTCCACGGATGTCGCCGTGATCGATAAAGGATCGAAGCTTTTGCTATGCGCTCCGGACCGATTATTATGAGAGAATGAGCTGTTCGGTGAAGATTTCTTGCGGCAAAGGCTGGGGTGGTTCGCAGCGTAAGATCGGCTCCCTCGCGGAGGAGGCGAGCCCCGCGTGCCCCCCTGGGTCCGCAGTCACCTGTACCGGTGGTACTCTCCAGCAGGCGGTCCAGCCGAGCGCGACGTCGACGTCGAGCTCGACGAATACGACCACCACCACCACCACCACCACCGTAGCCTCCAGCAACCTCGTCGTCACCAGTACCAACACCATCACCACCGCTTTTACCGCTACTACAGTCGCCACCAGCGTCAACGTCATCGCGGCCGGTAATCAGAAGATGGTCCCACCACGCCCCGTCAAGTCGATCGCCGCGAAAAAAGGGGAGGATATTACAAAGCTGTTCAAGTACATCGAGGATAACGTCATCGGCAAGAACAGCACGTTCTTCGGACCATTCGGCCGCAGGAAAGGTCAGTGATCAATATAGTAGACGCACCGCTTCGTCACCCCTTCTCGCGCGTCGTCCCCTCTCCCCTCGCGCGTACCCGCCCCTCGTTACTCATCCCTAGATCCTCTGCATGCATGGCGGACATGCCAAGAAGCGAGTCATGCGATTCGTCGACCCATCGGATTTATTTGTCAGGGTGCACACAATCCGCGTGTAATCTTTCTCCCCGAGATGAAAATGTAAAAAGTGAAAATTTGCCTCTGTGTTGGAAATAATGGAAATAATTTTTCACTCTTCCCATGCTTCAGTTCGGAGAAAAAGTTATGTAATCACGTGGGAAAAGAGTATAGTTGCATTGGAATTTTAATCGAATAAAACTAGAATTTTCTGTGTTAAATATAGAATAGAATAAATCGACTAAGTGAACGAGTAACGTGCGTTTATTAATTAGCTAATTTATTTATATTTCTCTCACGTCGAAGTTAGATATTGACATGATAAGTTTTAAATCAATTTTGTCTCGGATATACAACTATCTAATTACTTTCAATTTTGCAACGTATTAATTAAACTGAAATAAAATATATATTTCTCCCTAAAATAAATCTTGGCTAAAATAATATTTTTTACAAAATGAGTTTTTTTTACAAGTTTTAAGATGCCAGTAGCATTAAATCAAAGGTCTTATAATTTAATTTGAGAGAAATTATTATTATTTGCTCTCAATTGTGTTGTAAGACCGAAATCAACATACATCTAATGTAAGATAAAATTAAATTAAACATTAATATGTAAATAATTAATATTAAAAATCTTAAATAAATTTTAAGATACCTATAGATGTATTATTTCAATATCTAGTATTTCGATCGTAATAAAATTTAATTTATTGAATTTACTATAATTTTAGTTGATAATCAGAATTCTGATTGACATAATATAATTAAAATCTCTTCTCTGATTCATTCATTTTCAACTCAAAATTTTTCTTAGTATACGGATAGAATAATTTTGCTGAGAGATCGAAAATTTTGCTGGATGCAGATCTGAAAATAATTTAGCCGGACCATCAGACTAATTATGTTGGAAACTAGAAAATGATGAGCAACGCTAGAATAAATTTTGATATTTGGACAACCAGCTTGAATTTCTAACAAAATTATTTTCAGATCTGTAGCCAGCAAAATTTTAGATCTTTCAGCAAAATTGTTCTTTCCGTGTATAATTCAAGCTATAAATTGAATAAAACACGCCGTGTCACTTTCCGCCTTATCGCTATCTCGTTGCTCAGCTAACAATAATTGTAAGCGAAACCTCCATCTTTGTAGTGAATCGCGCCGGGATGATTGGCACCCGAATGAAATTGAATACGCTAGCTCTCTCGAAGCCGCAGATAATTTCTTGGGGCGATTTCTTTTAGCGCCTCGCAGATTGCGATTATCGTGTTTGAAGTTATCGGAAAATTACGTCGGCTTAATTTGTCTAAATTTAGATTGTTTGTTACATGTATGTACATATATATGACTCATTCGCCGCGAAATTAAATTAAATACTTATCTAGAAGCTGGAACAGTGATAAAATTACAAATTGTTACATATAATCATTTATTAGCTGTTTCTTCTTTTACAATATTCGATGTAGTATATTAATATATTCTTTCATTGAAAAAGTCTTTAACTTTTCGGAATTGACACAATGAGTTTGTTAAACTCAGACTCGATTCCATCAATATATGATTAATTTTAATCTCGATTTAAGTTGTTTATCTTTGTCTAATTCTTAAAATTAATTACCTTTAGTCTCAGTTCAATTTATCATTTATTCTTATCTAATTCTATTAGAAATTCTATTAGAATTAGAAAAAGATAAAGAGTAAATTGAGAATCGAAATTAAAGTGTTTTTCACACTGGTGAATGGGCATCATTCAGTTATAAATTTCTTTTATAATTGCGAGTGATGTCCAATTAAATTTTAAGAAAATATAACAAATGTTTTATATACCAGTCATGTTATTTTGTTTCCTTGAAATTAGTGTTTTTAATTAACATAAATTAAATGAATTTTATAAACTCAGCGTCAGTGTTTTGATATATTTGGAAGATTAATTGGCCTCGTTAACTTTAATTGCGATTTATCAAACTGCTACAATTGTTACAGAATTGCTCTGAATTATGAAAGATATAGGATCTATTTTTAGATTTCGTCGTATTTGAAAAAAAGATACATGGTACTGTAATTATTACAAGGCGCTCATTTGTTTGTTTACGAAATTAAGATGCAAATATTTGTTGTTGCTCCAAAAATAAAAAGATACTTATGAGTCATCGTTGTCGTAACGGTATAGTACTGAACTCTATTCAGAACCGATATAACTTTCTGATAATCTCGCCCGCACGAATCTGCTAACAAGTAAAGTGTGAAGTGATGAATTCGCTTCTCGAGTTATGTCATGGCATAAACCTTCGCCCGCGCTCGATTGGGACACCCTCCAAGTGCGGTTGGCGTGTACCTTCCGTAATTCGATACTACCCCACGAGCGGTAGCACGAAACCCTTGCCGTGTGTTTCGAAGTATCCTCAATTAAGAGCATAAAGTTCCGTATATTTTTAGCCGTCGATCGATTACTCGCGGAAGATTTTTTGTTGACCGCGCATCGCGCGATCGGATTCGATATCGAGAGCAGATTGATCGCGACTTCTTTCTCCGTCGAAAAACTTCCTCCCTGCGTTCCATCACAATCGCTCATCTTTATCTTGCATTCTCGCCCTTTTTCGTAGACGCATGCAGAAAGAATGATTTTGCTAAAGTATCTACAAATTGAGCTAGATACTAAATTTGAAGATAATTTTGTAGGACTATCTAAATAATTACGTAGAAATCTCAAGCCTAATGAGCAATGCTCATTATAAAAAGTTTTAATATTTTAGTAACTAATTTAAGTTTTATCCATATTTATTTTGATAGTCTAACAGAATTATTTTCAAAATTGTATCTAGCTAAATTTTTAAATATTTCAGCAAAAAGTTTTTCCTCATATAAATCGATTATTATACATATATAATAATATGATAGATAATAGATTGTTACACTGTAAAAAATAAAATGTTAATTTTAACTCAAAAACGTTGAGTACATTTTCTGAGACATGCAAAAATGTTAACAATTAACACAAAAATGTTAATTTTAACATTTTCGCATGTCTCAGAAAAGCCACTCAACGTCTTTGAGTTAAAATTAACATTTTATTTTTTTACAGTGTATACATATAGCAGGTATATCGCTACATCTCTAATTAATTTAAAGTATCTAATTTTTGGAGTGACGACGCAATCTTCTGCGTAATTGGAACACGCATATGACACCTATGGAATCTACCGTTTTCTTGTTTTCATGATAAAAATAGTAAGTTTATTTGTGAAAATAAGTTTACCGAAGGATAACATCGTAAAAAGCCGAATTTATTGGATACACAAAAGATGAAAACAAAAGATAATAGTTATAAGAAATATTATTCCAACAATCTTTTTTTTTTTAGGCTCTGACTTTATACATTTAAAACATTTTTTACTCTAAAATATAATAGTAAAGTTATTATATTTTTTTAGAATCTGGTTGGGTTTATTCGGATTCTTTGGATTTTTTATTAATATTAAAGATTACTAAATTTTAGGAAGAAGTGTCTTTTCTGGAATTACTTTCATCATTAAAGATTTAAGGAAGTTTAAGGGTATTTCAAAGAAGAACCCTTTTAAATTTGTCTATATTTCTCACATGTTTGAGTTTTCTACATAATTGTAATATTTTGATGGTTTAATAAAATTACTTTCAGATTTGTATCTATAAGCTAAATTTTTAGATACCAGCAAAATCGTTTCTTTCTTTCCGTATACGAATGTAGAAATATAATTGTTATCACTATAACATTACGAGTATAGCGGTACAATTATAAAAATGGAATGACTATAAAAATGGAGTCCTGACAATTATTATTTTACTATACAATTATAGCCATAGATACTATTTTTTTCAGTGTCTCACACTGCATCGATATGCATCACACATACATACCTCTTTTACTTTTGCATCTAAATAACGTGACGGTCGTTCAATAAACATAAAAAACTTCAAGTTGGCGCGTAAATTTTTCTGTAACAACTCATTTAAGTTGCGCAAAACGTTTCCTTATCGAGCGCATTTATCGTGTCGTTGGCACGTGTAAACACTTTGCTGTTAAAGTTTACTTGACGGTTTCACGCGGCTGACCATCAGGAGATGTCATTGTCCGAGGATCGCCTCGAAGACCACGTGCTACCTTGGAAACTCGTCACCACGATCAATAAAAGGCTCGCGTGAAGTGTCGCGAAGGACCTTGAACACGAAAGGGGCTGGGAAGGGGAGACTCTGTCATATCGCATCGGAAGAATCGCCGTTGATTAACATCGCTCGCGATGGACGGCGACGACAACGACGGACTATTTGGAGTACGAATCGCAGCTTATTTGCGCGAGAAGTTGGTTTCTGCGGGCTCGCTCATAAATATCGGGCTGACGTCATGCATCGCTCGGCGCGATGGCGACCTTAACTCTCTTTCGCGCGCTAGATAGCTCTCTAACGGAATCGCGTGGCGGCTGGGTGTCGCGAGCTGAAATATCTTAAACGTCGCGGCGACGCGCGACGATCGACTTATTTGCTTAACGAAGTGAAAGTTTGACGAGTCTTAAAATGCAGATCGGCTCGCGTGCGAAGCGCGACAGGGATCGGTAGTTTCTATCACAAATTTATCAGCTTCGACTTCTATTTTTTTGAATCTCGATGATTACTCTATACTTTTCTTGATCAAGCGACTATTCCAGGTCACGTGACTTGTTGCAGTTCTGTGTTCGAGAGAGATATGGCTGTATACGGATGCTATATAAGGATGCTTTTGCTGAATTATCTAAGGCTGCAAATATTACAGTCGATTCTTGTAAATAAGACCATCTTAAATACAGTTTGAAGATGTCATGAACCAATCACATACGAAAAAAAAAAAAACGATTTTTGTTAAAGCATTTAAAAATTTAGCTAGATTTAGATTTGAAAATAATTTCGTTGAACCATCAAAAAGATTATATATAGGGATCACAAACATGATCAGTAAAGTTGCGCAAATAAGTTTTGACATTCTGTAAGCAATCAACTTGAAAATTCTTAATAATTATTAATACATAATTTTTTAAATGGTTCATAAAATAATTTTCAGATTTATACATTTTTATTATTTAGTTGAATTTAGATATTTTGAATAACCGTTCTTTCTGTGTAAGACATTCAAACTTAATAAGTAATACTTCAAAAAGTTTAACATTAATTAATTAATCTCAACGTTCTGCATGATTATTTGAACAGTTGAACAGAATTATTTTCAGTTTTGTACGAATCCAAACTTTTTAAATATTTAAGCAAATTCGTTAAATTCTTTCGTATAGAATCTCGAATATGTGGTATATCGATCCTCTTGTACGACGCGTACCGCACACGAAACGGTCTCGTGATCTTGTACGGCGCAGTTCGTGGTCTTCCGTTTATAGACACGTGTCAATAAATTGCTAAAACTATCGCGCGCGCTTACACGATTCCATTTAATGAATAGACGGTATCATTCGACGCGATCATGCTCGCTAATTCGATTTGCTCTTCGATGGCACCCGGCTTTTTGTTCGTGCATCAAAGTTGCTTAATGACTTGCTTGCATAATGAGCGAATGCAGGAACGTTTGTACGGTAAACATCACACGAGAGAAACATAATGCATGTACAACGTAATCTAAACTAGCGGGAACCACAGAGAGTGGCTTCATCACGAGTCATTGGCTGCGTTCAGGATATTGATCATGTAACTTTTTTTCTAGAGCGATGACGTGAAAAAGTGAAACAATTTTTATGTGTGCACGTAGACATAATTCACTTATCTAGAAAATTATGATTGCTTACATCAAATATTTTTCTCAATGCAGAAAAATTTTAGATTTTTCAGTAAAATCGTTCCTTCTATGTATGTATACGTATAATATACTTTTCACATTTCCGTCCTAAGGAAAAAGTTATAATGATTGACCCACTGCAGAAAACTGATCAGTGAGCGCTGAGTGATTTTTTAATATGATTGGTTATCACCTTTAGTTCTTCGCTGAATCTAAATGTAGGAACTATAAATCATATTACAGAATCACTGAGCGCTCACTGATTAGATTTTTCCGCTGATATTTCTACATAGCCAATATTTCCGTCAAATTTGAAAGTAGACAGCTTCCATTGCGACTCTTCTTTGGAACAAGTTTTTTTAATCTTTTTAAACTAATCATAAATATATTAAACCTGAGACTGGACCAATTATAAAACTTTTTATTAAAAGTGTCAATTTATTATTTTTTTTATGTTACATCTAAAAATTTAGACTTTTTAAAAGATAATACTTCGTAGTCATTTTATGTCATTTTAGTTCCTTAAAATTAATTAGTGTCTTTTTATTAACATAAATAGATCTTACAAATTCATCGTCACTAACTATGGTACAGATTGTGGCGTCAGTTCTAAAGGATTAAAATCAATACTCTTCAGACATCTATTGACCTATAATAATTGTGATACACTACAAGGTAAAAATAAGTATCTCCGTGACATGTACTTATATTCGGATACTTATATACAAAATTTATTATTAATCTTAAATGTTTCTTTTTTAATTATTACAATATTATGGTTTAATTTCAGTATTTAAAGATAACAATATTTATATTTAAAATTGAAATATTTAAAAAAGCTTGTAATGCTAACTAAATAAAACAATAGACTATTTATTAAACTAAATTGTTTTTGCGCTCATAGCCCTTCTTGTTGTTAATAATAAAATAAACAATTAAAGTTTGTCAATGTCTGAAGAACATACCATAGGTACATGTCCGATCGTAGGGGCGTTTACCTTATATGTGATTTTCACGCGAATCTCAGCATTCGGTAAAAAAAAAAGCATGACTATGTAATACCTCGCGATTAAGAGATTTAAGACTACTATTGATGGAAAAGAAATAAACGAGTATAAAAGTACGATTAATGTCGCTAAGACACGCGATAACGCAGTAGCTTTGTTTTTAAAATTTCGCGTGGATAAAATATTGCTCTCTAAAGTGTGACGAACGTTAGTAAGGTGGCCTTCACCGAAAAAACAGGTTCGCCACCGCGTGATTCACGAACAACGACGCTCGGTGGGATAAGTGACGGAAATCTGCATGAAATTTGCAAGTCGAACCGTCCTCCTTTAAAATAGAAGCCCAGAATTCGATCCGCTTCAAATGCAGATCTTGAAATTGCAGTCATGTTCCTGATGGTTTACTATTCACAAGAATGAAAGTGAAAAATAAAGAGATGAGGATCTTTTTCTCTCCTTTTTATAATTCATATTCATAATTTTGCTGTATTAATAAATATTAATAAAAACAAAAGTTGCAAGGTAAAAATGTATGATGCGTCAGTTTGTGTGGAATATGTCTCGATTGATTTTATCAATCGCGAGTAAGAAGATATTTGGATGTAGTGGAGAGGTTGATGTGAGTTTAGACGTCCTGCCAACAGCAAACAAGTTTCTCGAGTGGGTCAGATGCTTGTGATGGACGATGCGTTGTCTTCCGATACGTTGATCTTGGTCTGACATGTCTCGAGGTCGATGGGAGATGCGATCCTGTTAGGCCACTATTTCACGCGGGTCCATGGTCACGTGACGTCCCGAAGAAGTAAGGATGACTACGTCATCCACGAAGAATGACTTGTCCAGCTCATCTCTCGTCTTCAACACTCTTGTCTGGCAAGCAAGCCAAGTCAATATTTTGTTGGAATTAAAAAATTGGAGTACTGTCAAGAAATTTCATTCGGTCAGTTAAATATTTGAGTCTCTTTAACTTTCTTTGCGGTTTCACATAGACATCACTTCCGAAATAACGATTTGCAATTTTTTTTTTACTGAAGCAACAGTTCTACAAATATTCGAAGAACGACGAGTTTGACACACAGAAATAATGATTTTTGCTAAAATACCTAAAACTTTAGCTAGATATAGATTTGAAAATAGTTTTATTGGACTATCAAAATGCAGGACGCTCGTATTGATTGCGCTATAGACTCAATATTTTTTTACAGCATTGTTCATTGAGTTTTCTATTAATAAATGGCTTGATGAGATCCAACTAAATTAGGTATTTTTAGATCAGTATTTAATTATTTTTGTGTACGAACATTCAATAAACGACGAGTGACTACCCTCGGAAAGAATTTTGTTAAAATATCTAAAATTTAGTTAGTACTAATTTGAAAATAATTTGATTGCACCATCAAAACATTTACGTAGAAAACTCAAACATGAGCGATGCTGTAAAAAATTTTGACATTCTAAGAACCAGCTCTGTGTAATTATTTTGATGATCCAACAAACTTATTTTCAGATCTGTATCTACTTAAATTTTTAAATATCTACTTTAGATCAGTATTTAGCTAAATTTTTAGATACTTTAGCGAAACATTATATTCTTGTACAAATATTCGAGAAATGACGAGTGGTTATATACAATTTTCGAAATCTTCGCTGTTCTCAAGTAGTAAAAATATATCGTTTGATCACTCTTATCGAGAATAAGAGTCTGGAAGAGTTATTAAATGTTCCCGGTTATCTCTCTATTATCTACAATTTATTTCCTCGCATGACAGACGAGAGTGTTCGGCTTCACTGCGCTCCAATAACGACGGATAATATCGATCGACATCATAAAGCGTTACAAGCTCCGCGCGATCGAAGTTCGTCAATAACGTGTACGCATGCATGCACACACGCGCCGCTTCTCATCGATTCATTTCATTGCGCACTTCCGAAATGCAAATGCTGTGGGTAATGCGTTCCCGGATCGGCAATAATGGCGCGTTTGACCCAGTTTTACTTGTCCCGCGCGTAACAGCTTGACCTAGTTTCTTCCTGGTCGTCTCTCGACATAATAATACTGGATTCCAAGCGCGAATTGGTATAAACGAGAAATATTCGCCATAACTCACTTTCCGACAGACAAAACATAACCAATCGCCGATTTGTAAGTCGCGTTTTTTCACAAAATCGCGTAGCATTTCAATTTCGTTGGAATTTAATTTATTTGGATGAAACAATTGAAGACAAAGGAGAACTCGTAAATCGAAAGGTTTACAGGGCGCTATAAAAAATGCAATAAGCGTGTTAAAAATGAAGAATTAAACGAAATACAGATAAAGAAAAGTCTTCCACGCGAATCTTTGATCGTTTGAAACGCCTCCGATGATTTTATTTCGATAAAATCGCATTTTAATTGACAAAAATAAAATTAAACTTGAGTTTAAAGCAAATATCTATAAATTAATAATATGTCATCTGATAATAAACTATATCGAGCCGTAATCTCAAAAAACAATTTATTAATAACGTGTGGAGAGTTGTTTATATACTTGCGACTGATATATCTCAATCACGAGCTTAGATCATTTTTCTAATGTTCCTTTAATCGGACAGGGAATTAATGATTTAGCATCTGGTTCTCGATCTGGCTCATGTTAACATTATCGAGCGATTCGTTCCACTGATATTTACAGATAAGTTTCTCTTCATTAAGACACGAGTGGCACACAGACAGCATATTTCATAATAACAAAAAGGTATCATTTGCAGATATCTATACGAACATCAATGACCCAAACGGAAAAAATAATTGTATCTGTACCGAGATAAGACAAAGTGGTAGCTTAGTTAATAAAAATTAAGTAACCGTTTATGAAGAGCCTCTCTGATTTATTCATTATCGATGAATAAATTATGCTAGTATGTTAATCAGATGCAAAGTAATTTAATCAATATCTTTTGTTTCGCGAGAAAAGACGTAATTAACTCTTTTGCGTGTATCACGAAACGCGGTATAGTGTCGTCTAGTTTATTTTTATAAAATACCATTAATATATTAATATCTTTTTGATGTTTATCATGAAAGAGACTCTACATTATCTTAATTTTACTTCTTTTTCGTTATTGGTTTTTTTATTACGTTTTTAAACATGTTTACTCAGATATATTTACAGAATAATATTGCATAAAAACTTTGCACTTTGATTTCACTTTTTCCGTGACATTTTTTATTTTTTAAATTATGTTTTTGAATATATTTGCAAAATAAATTTGACATTGTAAAATATATTTGACGCCTTTCTTTTACATTTTTAATGTTTCTTTCCGGTGATTGTAACGTACATCAAATTTAAAGGTATTATCCATTGAAAATATTTAATTTTGTCGACATCTCTGAGATCAGATGTACATAATAATAATGTAATACATGTACATATCGGAAAGATATTCAAAATTTTGAAAAAAATTTATTTCTTTAATATGAATTACGTATTGAAATGCCTTTGAATTGAATAAAAAAAGTTACGGTTTTATTAAAATCAAATCCGAAGAAGTTAAGTTCTAATTGGCTTTTATGATGCATTAAAACATATAATAAGTCATTGACGCGTCAATATTTTTATTTTCGTCCCGAAGCTACTCGGAATTAATTAACCAACATTAGCAATTAATAGATTAGCAATTAATTTCTTTGAAGGACGATCCCGTCATCATAAAGAATCCGAAGGATAACTCTCCTCATAGAAGGGTACCACGTAGTCGACCGTCACGTGACACACGCGTTTATACAATGTACGTGTGTCAAATCGCGTGTCACACAACGATATCATTGTACGCCAAGACACAAAGACGAGTATTCACTCGATGTCACTGCGTCAGAGACGTGCCACGAATTTCGCTGTGGATCTTGGCGCGCGGATCAAAACAAACCCTCCCGATAGTTTTCGATCGGAAAACTACTCATCTCGAGGATGACTAATCGTTGTCGAGTTCGAAATGCGATTTATGCGCGCAGAGACTCGGATATAGTCAGTGGAAAATTTATCGCACTTGAGAAGCACATATGGCTAAGCGTGAATCTATTGATTCTCGTGTTTTCGATCGGGACAGCTGTTTGTAAACAGTCAATTATCAGATAAACTAAGTGATCGCCCGATCACCGCTATAAGTAATATTTTGCGATGGTTTAAGGCCCTATTTTATGAGACGCTGAAAAGCAGCACGTGCAGATTTTAATTTGACGTAAGCTAAATGGTATGTAAGAAAACGTAAGCAATATAAGTATATCGACAAATTACAGATAAGAATATAAGACAATAATATAACAAGCGGTAGAAAATCAATGTTAGTGCAAACAGTCCAATAGCAAACTGTTGAAACGCTTACTGCTATAATATTTTACTGCTTAGAGTCGGGAGCACATAGTCTTGCATAACGATATGCATAAAGGAACACATAATGCCTAAGAAAATGAACCATCAAAGTCTTTTATTTTCTTTCTTTCCATGAAATAAAAGATTCTGATTAGTCAATTTTTTATGCTTTATGCATTATAATAAAGGTTTATGCTCTGACTTCAAGTCTTTTTATATACCATAGCGTCCATAGCTTTTGGGCTTGTGACTTATAGAAAAATGCAAGCAGTAAACCAAGCGATCGATCATAGTCGCAAATGTAAAACAATAATACAAGTAATAACAAATAAAAATGTGATTTGTTTAGGTACCCAAAATAACCAAATTTTGATTAAAACAATACTATTTTTTAAATGTAAACAAGTAAATAAAATAAATGATTATATGATTAAACATTTTTTTCAATAATTGTGAGAAAAATTTGTAGTTTGAAAATGGATGAAGCAGAAAATTCTGATCATCAATACGTCTGTGAAGCTAGTCCCTCATTGTCAAAATTTTGAAAAAATAAGCAGAGTTCTGGTTGCCCCCCGAAGAGTTCTAGAGTTCTCTATCAAATTTAGGAAGAGTTCTATTGATTAAAGCAGCGAAAACACCATTTGAAATTACGGGGGGGCCAACTTCACGATTCTGCAACTTTGAAGAGCTATAACTTCTAAACCGTTCATTTTAGCACGTTGGTCTATAGAGGACAATCGATAGAACTCTTTGGGGGGCTATCAGAACTCTCAAGAAAACACCGAATTTCCAAAATTTTTTTCCAAAAAAATTTTTTTTTTTTAAGAAATTCGGCAATCTGATACGAGTTCTAGTAGCCCCCCAAAGAGTTCTATCGATTGTCCTTTATAGACCAACGTGCTAAAATGAACAGTTTAGAAGTTATAGCTCTTCAAAGTTGCAGAATCGTGAAGTTGGCCCCCCCGTAATTTCAAATGGTGTTTTCGCTGCTTTAATCAATAGAATTCTTCCTAAATTTGATAGAGAACTCTAGAACTCTCCGGGGGGCAACCAGAACTCTGCTTATTTTTTCAAAATTTTGATAATGAGGGGCCAGCTTCACAGACGTATCATCAATCCTTATTATTAATTCTAGTTATTCAATTAGAATTAAGTATAATAGATTCAACAAGAATTTCAATTAATGCAACTAGATTCTTGGTCCATTGTAGGATCCCTAACTCTTCGATATGAATGCTGAAAATGAGCGTCAGCGTGAAGAGATACCTTTATAATATTGAATCCGTGAAAAAGAATTTCGGAATATGTATATACCTTTTCTCGTGTCTTCGCCATGGCGAGCATGTCTCATCAGGCACCTCGTGATTTTTGTCGCGTACCCCAGGATCAGATTCCTTTGTGTACACCTTACGCGCGACTCATATGTTACCGGAGCTGCACTTTGTCGTGCTTTATTATTTTCGACATACGTCATTCGTTCTCTGCTGACACGCCGCGCGCCAGCAGGCTGTATGTTAACGCTCTTGCGATGGTCACGATTTCGCACGACGACACAAATACACAGTTGAGTCACTCTCTGCGTTTCAATTTGAAGAGCAAACGAAGAACTCCTGTTGTCACGCATTTTGATAGGCGATATCTTAATGCGCTTTTGTGGATAAAAATGATGACACGGATACATTGTTAGACCGGTTAAAGTTATCAATGAAAAGCAAATTATTCATTTTTGCTAATAATTCCATTGTTGTATTATTAGATTGTTATACTTATTATTCTTCAGTCGGATATTTTGACACTTCGTATGTAACCGGGATTTTCACACTTCAGTGTAAATTTTTATGTTTTTAAAGAACAAAATGTTCTATTTTATATTAAATATGGCTGATGGATATAATTGTATTTGCAACAGTAGAGATTTAGGGATTTAACTTCTCTCGTACATTTTTCTTTCAACAATTGTAATTTCCTTGCAATTGCAATTTCCAGACAACTGTATTCTCTTTACAACTGTAGTCATCTCTCTATAGTCGTTTCCTATGTATTTGTAACAATAGGAATGATTTAACTTCTTTTACAATTAAACTTTTTTTCCTTTGATTTTATAGGATTTATAATGCATTAAAATCTGAAAAAATTCTTACGTACTTGTGTAAGAAACTTTAACAACGAGTTTTTATTATTATATAAAAGTTGGATTGTATCTTATAAGATTTTTTAGTATTATAGATAAATGTAAATTTGTAAAAGTATACTAAAAAATTCACAATCAAAAAATTGTTTCATTATTTCTTTTAATTTTATTATCGTGAAAGAGAAGACCGAGTTTTCTTCGCTGATTAAAGTTGATTCTTACTGTTTCTCTTATATGAAATGGAAAGCAACTTTAAATATCCGGCATTTCTCGACGTGATATGCCGTTAATAAACAGCTCGACTTTCTTGCTTTGAAAGTCTCGGACCAGCTTCAATATTACGTTATATGGGAACATTTAAGACATGTTTACCAGCGACACGCGATGCCGATGTTAATCCAGGAAATTGTCACGGGTTTTCAAACAACGTACAACTATATAATTTCCTCTCGCGCGCGCGCGCGCGCCGCGGAACACTTGATCGAGAAACGCGAGATAACAATAATTCTTGTTTAAACTGAATGTCCGCCGTACCGTCTCAAATTTCGCTACAACGGATGTCCAATAGTAAATATCTAGAAATAGCCGTGACGTTAACACCGTTATCGAATGAAAACCCTGTCACATTGTCTTGCAATCTTGCACTTTTACTGGAGCAAATATTTGGTGCTGCTAACGTATTGCGGATGCAACGTGCAAAATTACGCATAAACGTCTGCGGTTTGACTCACTACATCTCCGTAAGCGTTTAATTCTTTGAAACGCAACTTTCACGTTTAATAGAATCAAACTTGAGTAATTTGATTTCAACATTACTTATGCGAATTATAAGGCGTACAAGTAAGTGTACGATATGTGATAATAACAATTTATTTATTTAACTCTCATTACTCGCATGGGATGTCCAGCGTTATATGTAAATTTAAGTATACGGAAAAATTTAGATTTATATTATTTGTTTTATTTTTAACGTAATTATGCGGAGTATTTCTCTGATATTTCAAAATAGTTACTGGAAAAAAATTTTCTTAAATATACAGAAAAATTAGGTAGGTACAGATCTGAAAATAATTCTGTCAGGCCATCAAAATGATTATGTAGAAAATGGAAGTATAATGACCAGTGATATAAAAAGTTTTGACATTCTAGATACTAGAATTCTGATTATCTCAACTGGAATTATAATAGATTCAATCAGAAAATTCTGATTTGTCCATTTTTAACCGGAATTTCGATTAATACTTCCTTTTTCCAGACTTTTTTCCCGTGAATATTGAGGTGTCAGAAACACTTCACGTGAACAGTTACGTTAAAAACAGCTACACGAGTAAATAATCCAGACTTGATGCGAGTTTGTTTTCTATAGCTAAACTACTATACTTTGGAAATTTAAAGTGAAATAATTATATTAGTTTTTGATATATAATATTTAGGGAAAGCGAGAAAGAAGGTACTCGTGCAGAAATAAAAAAAACAAGCTTTTTGATAACATAGAGACATAGAATAGACGTCCTGGTTCCGTGTTTCTCTGAGAAAAACGGCGAGCGCTCCAGTTTCTTGCTGCATATTGTCTCGGCGGCCGTAAAAGGACATGCGATCACCGCGTGACCGTGCCTCAAGGAGTTAAGGGTTATTGGAGCGACTGCCCGCCGTCGTTTAGCCGTAAACCCGCATTCGAACACGCGGCACCGAGAACGGGATACGTTTTGTCGCGTCTTCGCGTATGTAGGTGACAGACACGATCCGCGAAGCGAGGTCCGTTAACGGGACGCTCCGTAGACGTGTATATATGCGTACCGCACCGGTCGATCCCGGAGATGCGGATTCTCGTCCTCGAATGTGTCCCACCTTCCTCTTAAGGGAATCCTAAAGTCGTCTGTTTTATTCATTAAATTTTCTTAGATAGCGCATATATTACAGATGTGCAAATCTTTTTCCAGAGTTTTTTTTTTTTTAAGTATACGCATTAAATAATACTAGTCTGTATAGCGTGGAATTAATGTCGAGAGCGACGAAAATGTTTGAAATTGATGTCTACTATTCCTTAATCCATTATGGCGTATATCATATAGAACTATATTAAGTTGATATAAAAACTTTGCAATCTTGTACTTACCAAATTGGAGGATAAAACTAGTAGATTTAGATAGAGATGAAGAAACAACATATATAGTTCTTGGAGTTAGACTTAGGGCCTAAATACAAAGATGACCGTAACTGACAATGAGTCATGGAACATAAGTCGTAGTTGTAGAATGATCAAAACATTGTGTGTTGACCTACGAATACGACTCATATTTCACGACTCACAATCACAGTCACCATCTTTGTGCTGAGGTCCTTAGGCTGCATTCCATATTGGATGCTCACAGCGCTCTTGGAATTATTTTATTATTTATCAAATGATAAAGAAAGACAAATGATATTCTCAAACGCTGTGAGCATTAAATAGAATAATATAGCCTCTGACATATAATTCTAACGATATCGTTTTATGAAAATTTATGTTTATGTATGCGTGACGTATTGATGTAGTAGCAGTACGTAATAATGTGTCGATGACACATAAATCGAATGTGTATAAATTGTATTAAATTGGTAAAAAGCAGTGATTCCATTAAAGTTCGGTCTTCACTTCAGCATTCCCTTAAATCCGTGTCACACTATATGCATTGGAGACCGAGAATTACGAATTAGAAATTAGAATTCGTCCAGTTTCCCATAGTAAAAAAAACTTCACCGTGACATCGCGATAAGGTCATAAGGCTTATAAGGTCACAAGTAAATTATGAAGCCACTATGAGGTTATCAAAAAGTCACAGTGATATCTTAATTTGTATATGTCATAACAGTATTATAGTGAGATACAATAATTTTTATTACTGCAGCTTCATAAAATTGCGTCATAGCAATGTTATATTGTCCTAGCGATCACTTGTGACAAAGCGGACATTTGTACATTTTCATGATTTAAACATATTTTAAAATATATTTATTACAAATTTTAGAAAAACTCATATACTAATATATGTTCAAAACAATTGGATGAATTTACTTTTTTCAAAGAATATTATAAAATTGATCAAAGAATCAATTTTATATAACAAGCAAATCAAATTAGTTTTAATTTAATAATCTTGATTAAAGTATTAAACTTACTCTCTATAGGATTCAGAATGTATTTTGAGTGAATTTGATATGTTTATGAATCTTTGTGATATTTTTTTGCTATGGGAGTTAGATTATTTTAATTGTTAAATTCCATTTCATTCTGACTGTTTGAATTCTAATCTTCAATTTTCAATGTATAGTGACACGGATTTTGAATAATATTCACTAAGTGAATACTCTACGCTGCATCTTTTTAAACGAGAAAAGTTGAATTTATTGCTCTATCCGCGTCCCAACGACAGTCGACCGCAACTACCATCATCCTGGAGACAATTAAATCGTCCATTTTTCTTTCTCGAGAGTCTGAAGACGGAACTCGTACTGAACTCGTTCACGGCCAACGTTATTGCCGGCCATTGTCCAAGATTTTACGACCAACGAACGTTGCGATTGCTCCGCGACGTGGGCGTAAACACAAATGCATCTCGTCTTGTTGTCTTAATCTTCTTTGTGATATCTACGCCACGATCTTTAGTTTACGCCGTTTAGTTTACGATTCCTCCTTAGATGGTTCTTGAAACGTAATTGGTCTCTAAATTAAATTAAATACTTTTCGAATAATGTATATAATGTATAACCGTGTAGAATAATACTCGAAAAGACACACAGACAAACATATTTTATAAGTTAAATTATTATATACTCAAAACAGGAAATTATTTCTTTTTTCGAAGAATATTTTATAAAATTTATCGAAGGAGTTTTATATGTAGTAAGCAAATCGAATTTGTTTTACTTTTAATTTAATAGTCTTGATTGAAGTATTAAATTTTTACACGGTTATATATAAAAGTATTGTATATTTTTATTGGAAACGGTTCATTCACGTTCTTGTTAATCGTTTAAATTTTTTAACATATTCGAGTGTTAATTTAACCTCAGTTATACATACTGGGGTCTCAGAAATTCCAATGCAAATCGAGATTTTTTTCGCATTTCTGAATTTTTCTTTTCCTTTGGGTCTATATATCTCAAAACTTCCTAATTCTATCGATTTTTATGAACTCGTTCTTTAAGCAATTCTTCACACATTAATTGAAAAAAATTTATTAAAATATATCCATTTTTACGGAAGTTACGGCAACAGTGGATGGTCCCAGGGATCGAAGTATCAAATGTATATCTATCAAGTACAAAAAAACAGTATATATAGCTAGAATTAATGCGATTATGTTATTTACATATTTTGTGTTAAATTGATATTCAACATTTCTTTATGTCACAATTTATGAGTTAGTGAATAAGTAACATAGAAATAATGTGTTTTAATATGTAAATTCCAAAAATGAATGAAATACGTGTTAATTTAACATGTCATAAATGTTAATTGTACCAAAAAATATATACTTACACAGTTTGTAAACTGTGTCAACATCACCTTTTGTATGATAATTAAAAAAACTGTTATTTTCTAATTATGTTAAATAAACAAAAAATTTGAGTGGACTATTCGGGACATGTGAAATACGTTGTTATATTCGATACAGATTTTCCAACAGTGTACAAGGATTCAAAATATATTTTGAATAAATTTGATGCTTGTAATGAATTTTTGAGATATTTGAAACAAGTAATTATTATTTGCGTACAGTAGTATTTTTCTGTGTAAAGATGGCTTTACGAGAAGCACACCCTGTCGGGAGTAATTTCATTTACTCGTGCAGTTTATACGATCGTCATGTAGCAGTCCCGCGGCGTTACGATGCGACACACGTAGCGAATTTTTATTACAATCTCTTTTTTTTTCCTGGACATACGATATCACGACAACAGCATGGAGCACTTATCACTATACGCGCATTAGTCAGCCGTGCGCGTGTTGGATAATTTGATATCACGGTCGAATCGTACAGAAAACGCACGCGAAATTGTCGGCGAAACGTTTTTAACCTTTGGCTCTGTGCAGTCCATACTAGCACATGTTACTTCGTTAGACATGCACGCGAAGTGCAACAACTGTGCATCAAGGAACGTATAATCATCCCGTCGATTATTAAACGAGATAACAGACATTTTGCGCGAGGTCGATCACACCTCCGTGTCTACAAAGCCGGACATTTTCTAGCTATTTTAAATATCTTCTTATTACATGATGACTTTCAAAGAAATCATCAAAATGCGCTGAAGTACACGTTCCTTATCGTTTCCTCATTACATTCAAAACAGATCGGTAATTATGCCAATTAAGACATTGACACGTTGTTTTTCCTTCCGATTAAATTATATAACCTCTAATGAGATAACTGCGTGTAATTGAATGAAATGCAAATTAATTTACGTGAAATAAACGAGTTATTTAAATTAAAAATTATTATAGAATTTATTTACTTTAATAGAACAACAATGAAAAAAGTCATATCAAATTGATATATAATTAATTTACTAAACGACTTAAATGGTTTGTATTGTAATTTGTTTTTGTTTCTTTCCACGTGAAAGCAAAAAAAGGAACGGTATATTTGCACAGAGCTCGTTTGTGTTTGGTGAGAAATGATACAGCATAATCGCGTGTACAATATCGAGTAATATGGTATATGAATATGAGTTCTTTCAGTTTTTTTTTACGAATTAACTTTGTTATTTATAATACCATAAAAACATTTTATTGTTGCGTTGATATGTATAGCAATTCACTTACTGCGAATGATTAGAAGAAATATTTTCACGAAGTGTGTGATATCTTAAATTCTGTTTATAAACTTATAGCTTTCTATATTTATTTCTATCTATATTGGTCTTCATTTTTATTTCTTATTTGACATAAATGAAAAGATTGAGAAAAATTTATGATTACTATGATTAAAGATACTTAGAAGCAATCAGTACGTTAATTAAAAATTTACACGAAAAAATTTTACACACTGAGAAAAATGTTTGGTTGAATTAACTGGAATTCTAATAGAAAATAAACGATCCAGAATTGTGAAATTCTCTGGTGAATGTACTAGATTTCTTAAATACATTATAATTCTAATTAAGATAATCAATATTCAGGATTTTCTTGATTAAATTTATTACAAAATTCTAGATTTAGCTAGAAATTTAATAGTCTCAATTAGAATACCGAATCGTTCATTTTTCACTAGAATTCCAACTAAATGTTTTTCTCCGTGCAAAAATATTAAAAGATTTAATTAGATGTAGGTCTAAAAATAATTTTGTTGTACCATTAAAATAATTATATAGGATGCTCGAGCGTCTCTGATTACTGAAATGTTAAAACTTTTGGCAGCAGTTTATCATACTTAAGCATCCTACATAATTATTTGAATAGTCCAACAAAATTATTTGTAGATTTAAATGTTTAGATACTTTAGAAACCATTCTTTCCGTATAGATTTTATCTATAATATGCAGGATGAATCGAAAGTCTTAAATTAATTTTTTCCACGCTTTGGTAAATTCTCAGAATGAAAGTTCAAGATCATTGCTTCACCTTGTCTAATTTTTCCTAGGAAGCGGACGTCGGGAATGGAAAGTGAAAATCGCGGCGTTACGGTATTCAGAAATCGCACGGCGAACGTCTGTCGGCGACAAATTTTCCGCCGTCGGAAAAATTCACTGCTCGATCTTTCTCTTTCTCTTCCTCTTTCTCTCTTTCCCATCTCTCTTTCTCGTGCGAGCTCGGATGCAACGCTTGGATGCATGTGCAAGTGCAACGCGATGATAATAGTGCGGCGTGTTGCGTCGCCGACCGACGGTAGTCGATGCCTGTCGAACGCGGCCGAGCGCGTTCACCCGCACGCTCGTTCCGTGCTCGCCGCGTGCTAGAATCGGGATAGGATAGTAGCTATATGTATACGCATCGCGTATATATGCTCGATCCGCTCGTTGCATTACGTAACGCCCTTTACGCACCACGTAAGCATTGCAGGCGGAAGCCGGCCGCGGTTATCTGCATTCCGCTGCTGCGTCCCGGCGAGAAGGAGGCGGGCAACCATTGTAACGCGACACGCGCTATCCGCTCATCTGTTTGCATACGTACGATACCTTAGTCGACGATTCGAAATTCAGGCAAGAATGTAGAGAGGGAAAAATTGCCACGTAGCCACACAACACGGCTCGAAAAAAGTGTTAGTCCCGAAGCACAATGTGTAGTAGACTTTAACAAGCTTTTCGTATTAGATCATTACCTAAGTCATAAGAAATCGACCAATCACAGTAGAATGTGACAAGAATAATTGACTGTGATTGTGTGTTATCAATTTTTTAAGATTTACTACATCTACTGTGTTTTGGAATTTAGAGCCACGAAAAAATTAATGAATTTTATATAGTAAGGACTATAAGTAAAGATTTTAATATCCGGGCAAAGCGCGGTAATTAGAGCGCAATTATATAATAATATATTTTAGTTAAAATATTACATAATGCACATAATTTAGACGTTTCAGTTTCCTTCAAACTATCTTCATATTTTTACAAATTGATGTCAATAAGTACCAGTAGTCCGCTAATTGTTGAAAATTCTTTATTACTTATGTTCTCCCGTTTGCCCGGGATATTAAAATCTTTATTTATTGTTTGAATTTTGAGAGCCCTATTAAAAGTTTATTATAATTTTTAAAGATTATAACGTAAAATAGTAGCAAATCCAAAATTTCCTTAAATTACTTACGCATAGAAAGAAAGACTATTCTTAAATTAACCATAATACGCTCATATACGTATAACATATAAGCAGAAATATTGTAATCGTGCTTCAAAGATTTTAGTCTATAGGCTTAAAGTTTAAATTTTATATTATAGAAAAAGAAATTAGTTTTTCTATGTGCCATGGCTTTTTCAAAACACAATAGGTGTAGTAAGTCTTAATTCAGCAAAAAGAAATGTATTTTATGCCATAGAGTTAAGCTCTCGACATTAAGTAGCTCTGATCAACATAAGTCTAATCCACACGATGCATTTTTGTTGAATTGCTTGTATTTTAGTAAATTATTAGAATTGCACTTTACAGAACGTAGAATTTTTAATAAAAACATAAAAATAGATTATATGACATTATTCAATAAGAAGAAAGGGAAGCGTTGGAGAAAATTCAACAATATTAATTTATATTATTATATATAAGAGAGAAAGACAGAGAGATTTTTTGTTCCATTTTTATTAATATCATCATATCTTAAAATTGGCGTGTCACGCTTTTCTGAAGCCTCTTTTCGTTGAGGCTGCTGGAATTCTCTGATTTTGATGTGGTTTCGTATTCGGGGATTTTCGAGGTCGATTATTTCGACTCAAAAATTGAAAATTCGAAATAGTGGATCCAATATGGCGGACGTAAAATTAACGTAAATCCTAAAGATTGTTCGATTTTGGTGAAATTATGTTTATTGGTGATTTAGGGGGCGTTCGTTACGAATCCGTCCTCAAAAATTGAAAGATTGAAATAGCTGATCTAATATGGCGGACGGAAATGTTACGGAAATCCTAAAGATTTTTCAATTTTGGTGAAATTTGGTATATTGGTGATTTAGGGGGCGTTCGATACGAATCTTTACTCAAAAATTGAAAGTTTGAAATAGTTGATCCAATATGGCAGACGGAAATGTTACGGAAATTCTTAAGATTCTTCGATTTTGTTGAAATTTGGTTACAGGTGGTTTTTGGGGACGTTCGTTACGAATCCGTATTTAAAAATTGAAAGTTCAAAATGGCGTTTCGATTCAGTTTTCTAAAATCAGTTTTCGTTAATCTGGTGGATGGAATATAAGGGAGATTTTGGTTTTA